>NW_026864481.1:0-240955 GCF_026571515.1 Ruditapes philippinarum | reverse complement strand
TACATCAGATATAACGCAACTTTGTGAGTTTCTTTATTTTTAATTTCTTTTGCTCTTGCTTTTTTCTGTTTTAATTTTTATCTAAAATCAAGATAAATTGCACATTTATAAATGCTTATATCCTTCTTTGCAGCATTATTTTGCAAGCGAATCAGCAATAAGATGTATCTTTCCGTAGACATAAAATATCATCTAAACTGTCAAAAGAAACACTTTCATCTTGGAATGTTCGAAATCAACACATCGTTAGGATTTTTATATTTGTCCCAGAAATGTTAATCAGAAGACGTCTTTAGGAACATATGAAAAGTAAAAATATTACAGTAGTCTTCTCAGGAGAGATAATACAATTTGAAACAACTGCCGTGCCCCCTCTAATTCACATTTAGCAATATTCAGTCTTCATCACATATTGTGGACGAATATTAGATGTTGCAGGAACAGTAAATGAATGCAAGTTGCAAAAAGGATGACGTTACACTGATATATCTTATATATCTTACGTATTTGAAATACAATGTAAAAACAATCAAAGCAATTTATTGTGTTTAATATACACAATTCATCAACTAAACTAAAGTGCTTTATACCTTAAAATATGTTGAACAAGATCAACATGGAAAGGCGGCATTCAATGAAAACATCCCCACCCGACCAAGTGGCAAGGAGCCCAGGACATGGCACAAGACATTTTCAAAGAATTAGAGTATTTGCTCGCTCGAGATTTAACTAAATGTAAAATTCAAGTTTGACTGAAATGAGGAAAGGCAGGACACACGATAAACTAAATAACAACCCCAAACCCCTCAAAATAATAAATAGAATAAAAAATGAAATATGTATCCGGTCCTAATTTCTTTTTATTACAATACAATGATCACAATAAAACATTATACCATTTCTATAAATTCATGAATATGAATACACTAGAAAATATCAAATTAAAATGAAATGACATATTATATCAAAACATGTCTTTGTATTAAGAAATTTAGAATAACATGCGTGAAGTTACATGAAAGAGTTTAATACAGTTACAGACAGTAAACATATAGATAATAGAAAAAGACACTTTACATTTTACTTTACGCAACATTAAATAGTGTGTGCTATAAAACTATTATTCTCTGAGAACAAATATTGGCTGAAGGTCATACCACTATAAAATTTAATTAATCACAGCATGTTATGTTTTGCTGAGAGCAATATCTGTTATGCAAATAAATCATCAACGGCATGTAAACATTTCGGTGTAACATGAAAATAATTGACATTATAGTCATTCTTCAATAAAATCAATGCAAATCATTGCAAACCATTTCAAATATTCAATTAACGAAGCATGCAACAATGTATCATGTAACAATGGATTACATGAACGAGCAAGTATGATTGCAAACACAATGCACAAACAGTATTAAAGAATGTACAAGCTAGCGAAATTTCAAATTTTAATTGAATTGTCTGAGATTATCTACAAGATGAATCTTCTTGTGTCTAGATTTTTTAAACCAATGTTTGTCTCGAGTATACTGTTTCATGTTGCTATTAAAGATAGACTTACACACTAAAAATGTGAAAATGTTCTGATTTGTATAATATTCTTGGTGAGTTTGAAGTTTAAACAATTAGAATAACAATATTGCAAAAATATTTTTTATCTGTAAGTATGTTTTATACAAGTGATTTCCTGCAAGGAATTTCTTTATATTCATAGAGTATTTAATCAAACTGATTTCTCATAAGAATTAATGGTATGAAAAAGAGTTCATTATATATTGTTGAGTAGAATACTTTCCTACTGGACTCGTATGGGGATACACAATCTGTATTAGACGCGCCCAATATAACTTTTTTGTCTTGTCCGATAAAATAAAATAATATGTTACTAAAAATGTATCCTAAATGTATGCCAGTATTTTTCTCCGGCCGATAATACATTATTTCATTACACGGCAATAAATTAAATAAAAACGGCCATTTTCTTTTCTTTTATTTTATACATATGTTTCCATAACTACACAGAAATCATATCGTAACAAAATATTTATCATATTTATAAATTTTTAAATATCTCGTGTATTTAGAAGAAAAAAAATACTTAAGATAATTTATATGATTATTTCATATAGATAATTATATCACTCTATTGCTTATATAAAATTGACATATATTTGCTAATATAGTACCGATATATTTATTGTCAAATTGAGTTATATTGACTATACATTGTTATATTTCAAAATATTGACTTGTATAATCGTCATTGTCTAACAGTTGATATTGGAACATATTTAGGAAAAAAATGTTAATCTTCCTAAAATATAAAACATATTAACCCACTTTTATTATAAAAAAAAACGTTACAGGCAAGTTTCAAATGAATATTATTTACAGAAATTTCAGCCAAAAGAGTTATTTATTATTCATGCTTAGTAAATTTCAAAAAATTAGAGGAATCATGTCACCACGCAGCTTTTTTTGACTTTCTACAGTTTACTCATTATATATCCTAAGATGGACTTACTGTTGCTTTAAATAGGCAATTTACAATTCATGGCACGTAAAATATAGATAGTGTGTAGTACTGTACAATACAATCATTCTCTCTCTCGTTTGAGAACAAATATTGGCTACAGGCCATATCCTAACAAAATTTAATTAATGACAGCATGTAATGTTTTGCTGCTAGCAATATTCGTAAAACAAAAAAGTCATCAGCTGCATGCAAATATCACGGTGTAGCATAAACGTATATGATTATTTGATATTATAGTCCTTTTATGATACAATTATTGTATAATCACGGCTAACCTCCAAGGATCTGAAATCAACATAGTATGCATCAATGTATTACATGCACGAGTAAGCATGATTGATATGACTGCAAACACTATATACACAATCATCATATAGTTTCAGACTAGTATATATAGAATGTACAAGGTAGCGAAATATCGCAGCTTAATCAAAATCATCAGGATGCATCTCCTTATAAATAGGTAACTTAAATCAACGTCTACTTCGCGTTAACTATTTACATTCGCCGTTGAATATTGACTTACACAATTAAAGCATGTAAACGTTCTAAATAGTGCAGCTTCTAAGTGAGTTTGAAGTCTAAACAATACGAGTTTGTCTGAAAACTAACAATATCTTGTAAATGCATGAAAATACTTAAAGACCATTGCTTAGGCATTTAAGGATTATGTAACATGATTTCTGCAATGAAATTAATATATTTATAGAATGCTCTAACTGTTCAAGGATAATAGGAAGATTATTTAGACTATTGAGTCGACGTTAATAATTTATAACTGATATCTCGTTGAACTTATCAGCCATTTGTTCTCGGGGTATATCAGTATCAATGTATGAGATAACAATTACATTGGTTACAAAAAAATATGTATTTTCCGGGAAATACTTCTATTAATAACATGTATTTGTTTTTTTTATCAAACTTTCAATACAAAATTATTCTTAAAGTACACAATTTTAATCTTCCGAATCTACTTACACAATTTTTTTTATTTGTTTTTTCTATGTAACCATGGAAACAACACAACTGCAAATGGTATTTCAATTAATTCTTAGATAAATCGCAGAAACTAATCGTGCAGTATTTCCCTAAAGACAAATATGTTGTCATTAGAGTAATCATAACTTGAAGGATTTATAGATTGACAGCAAAGCAATTCTATTATAATATCGCGTGAGTAGATTAAAGTTTAAGTTGGCTACAACAGAATGTCAATGTAACATGAAAAAATGTACTTCAAATAATTTCAAAGACAAAATTACTGTTCTCAAAGACAAAAGTACTGTTTTAATTTTAGTTTGTTTTTAAAACAAATAATATCTTTTTAAATGTATGAGAACAAAAGTAACAGTGTTTTATTGTTTCTAGGCATGCATTATATATTTTTTCATTTTCAAAGTAGAATATGACAAATGTCTGCGAACGTTCAAAGTGCAATAAATACAGCAATTGAGATTTTAAATCATAAATTAACAATAACCATCTATCAGATAAAATAAAAGTTTGGCCATCGCATGACACTCCCCTTTCAGATAACTTACTAAATGACTTTCTGCTTTTTGCACAGTTATTCGGTCGCAGTAAATGTAATTAGAAATTTGATAGTCTATATAATTAAGTGGTTTCTCCTAAATAGAAAACTTTCGGATGAACTATTCTCAGCACGGGTCTTTTCAGCAATATTTATTTTTGTCTGTGTATGTCAAAATATGGAATGTTCATTTGGCAACTGGATAAAATTCCTGAAATAAAAATTAAGTCGAAAATTCAACGTTGTTGAAGCGTTGTGAAAAGACAACGTCGTATATTGCAGAAAAGCACTAAACAATTTAATTCAACCATTTCTATTTGAAATTTTGTATTTTTCTTTCTTATCCTATTTTCGTTATGACCATTCTGAATATTTCTTATGAACATGATTTAAAGCTGCCATGTTAAAATTAACTCGAAAGACACATTAAAGATAACACAAAAAAGTGACCTCAGGGCATGTACATGTTTCTTTTCTCTATCTAGACTATATAAGTGTAATATGAGTATATAGTTGACATTTATTTGTTTTGCATGAAAGATTGAAAGATCGAATTTATAACAGATGTTATTTGTTTACGATTGGCGTAGCAATTTAGCCACAAGTGAAAGAAAATAAGCTGGTGTTTACGATTCAAATATATTTTTAACTTATATAAAAACAGATTTTTTTTCTAAGAAACGAGTATTGGTTTTAAATTTTACAAAGTTTTGCTGCTTAAGGATATGCGCTCTCAATTCTTCGAGTATAAAATATTTCTGTAAATCTTACAAATCAAATAGATATTAACATGATAAGTGTAAATTTCATTTTCTTAAGGTCAATTCTTAAGACTGATATAACAGTTTCCTTCAGTTTAAAAATTAAACAAAAAGTCTTGTTTAATCGTGATGGCATGTAAGCACAATGGCCATTTTTTTGGTTCTTTTAAATGTTTCATAAGTCATTTTTTCCCTTAAATGTAGCATGAATACATATTTAAGAGTTCCTTTTACTCTGTTTACATGTAAAAGTTTTGTTCATTCAGTTTAGTTAAACAACTCGGGCAATATGTATAAAAGACCATTTATACAAGGGTTATTGGCCAAGAATATAACAAGAAAGTGTCAAAACATTTAATCTTAAATTTGCCTGATGGGCCGACTCCTATTATAACATGCTAGTTCGGATAAATAAAGATGTCTTATTTCAGACTATTGTGGCGAATAATGACTATAGAGCATGGAAACTATTGTATTAGACATAAATAAAATAAATCGTTATGCGCTCACTTTCGAAGGTTATATTTTTCACTTCCTGATCCAGAGTTTGGTCGGCGCCAGACGAAGAACCTCCTATACACGGATGACCACTTCCAATAGCTGGTGTTTCGGGAAGAAGCACGGGGTTTTAAATGCTGTTTTCCGGTGATTTGTCTCTGTATTTTTGATTAACACTTTATGATAGGTTGTTAAAAATATTTTAACGCAATGAATTTTAGTACAGGAAAAGTAATGAAATACCTTTGTGCCACTGAAAGGAACATTTTTATACAATGGCGTTCGTTTACAGTGAATTTGTAAATATGTTATTATTGTGCATGTAAACTGAACAGACAAAACAAGTAGATGTCGCCATTCATTTAAATATGAAATATGAAGTGCGTTCCTCTTAGTTAGGCAACCAATGTTATCGAACTGTCACTTGATTTGCCACACTATGTTACTAATTTTTATATATATATGTGTGTCTTTTATCCTTTGGTCACCTGGAGTAATAATCTTGTTTGAATAGTGAGATATATAAAAATGAATGAAGTTTTGTTGACCTTTACCTGTGCACTGAGTATACACACTTAGATTTACATAATGTCACTTAAAAGTGTATGAACGTGAAAAAGTTTTGTTGGTGTTCTTTTTTTTTAGTTTATGTTGTTGTTTTGTTTTGTTGTTGTTGTTATTCTTTTCCTCCCAGCACTAATATATGACACATAATATACAAAGTTATCTTTTATACAAATCATTAAAAAAAATACAGTTAACATAAGACGGAAATATTTGTTTAACGTTTTATGTGCTTGACTTGTTGTGTTTTTCAAATAATAAATTGAATCCTTTCTGTTCAATAAATACTTCCGGTAATTTGTCCACATCTCTTAAAAATTGTTTGTTAATTAAAAGACAAATTATATCATGGAAAATTGTCACTTTACTTAACCTAAACATTTGTGATTATCTTTGCAAAATAGATGTCTTATCTAGATATTAAATATATTCCGCATACACGCAAAACAAATATTTATTCTGGATGTATTTCCCCCTAGAGATATCTATTATTGAAGCATCAACTTACTACGAGAAACTGTTTTCCCAGGCGGACGTAGTAATTGGTCTCACACATAAAAGAGCGTTCAATAAAGCAATTCCTTTGTAGTTTCTTAAGTATAAAAATTGTATTGAAAGTCTAGAACTACATTATTTATTAAAATGTATATATTATATTAATTTAAATGTGTATTTTTCTGAAACGTTTTCAAACACTGATTCATGAATAAATATCTAAATTATGTATCAGTTATTAATAAAGACAATGAATGCAATGTAAATGCTCCTATATAATTACGTACTTCATAAAATTATTTTGTGCCCCGAAGAGTTGATGCATCAGAAATTGCAGCTACCGTGCGAAATCGTAAGAGGCGAGTAAATTAATTCAAATTACTGGAGTCTATCTAGTAGGTGATTTTTTACCCCCAATCTGGTGTTACTTTGAGTTTGTAACACCCGAGATTAGACAAAAAACATATTTCATGTTTCGACACAATATGTCCTTAATTGTGTTAGTGGCTGTAAAACCAATAAAAAACCAATGTTGCCTTAAATTGAAATTCAAATGGTAATTTTTCACATGCGACTGAATTGTTGACATATACTTACTAAGGGTACTGCATGAATCATCTCTATATTAATTGGTTTTTCTAGGCTTCAAACAATGTAAATTCTTCAAATAACATATTATTGTAATATTAAATACTGATAGTCAAAAAATACATAACATTCAACATAATGAGTAAGGTTTTAGCTATGTGTTGTGAACGTCTTTAGGTATATCAAATTACCCACATCAACTAAGTTCTCGTATCTTTAATTCATTGTTTGAATTATCTAATTAAATATTTTAACATGCTATCGGCTTTTCTTGACCTGGAAAGAGGAATCACGCTACCAAGAATCTAAATTTAGCCATGTTCACTCAGGTTGTGAGAGGTCATGCAATGTTTACCAATAATCAATTTGTAATGTTTATTCAATCTCAGTTTCATAACGGTCACGCTAGGTTATTGTGTGAATCAGAACTGACCAATTTAAAATTTGATACTTGATATTACTGGATTTTCATAAAAAGATTTTGCATGACATCAAATGCTGTTAAAAGTTTTATTTAAAGTTTCTTAGGACAAAATGTTGCCATGATAGAAGATTTATCATTAGCCATATGCATTGATGATGATAACAATAAAAATAATAAGAATAATAATGATGATTATAACAATGATAATATAATAATAATAATGTGAATTCTTGTATGAAGTCCCTTAAAAAAATATATAGATAATACAGACGGAAATGCTTATCTCAGGTGTAATTTCAAAACCAAATAACGTCAGGAAAATTTTGTTTAGTTCAAATTCGTCAAACATGTTTTTTATTATTTTTTCTATTTAATTTATAAGCATGTAAGAATGGCATAATAAAATTGTCTTGTATTATAGATCTCTCTTAAACAAGTGAACAGTTTATTGCAAAAGCCTGGCGACCTGCTTGATTGTATCCCAGCATTTGAACTCAAATTGAGCATTATTCTACAATAAAGTACTCATAATTGATATTATTTCTTAGCAATTAGATTATATAGTTTCAAACAGAATATCATATTTAGCCTTTGTTTTCATTTCTTGTAGGAAATAAAATGGCATTATCCTATACCGTAAATAAATTTATTGCATCATTTTGGTAAATAATTGTTGCAAATAAATAAACCGGCAGATGTTGTGGAAGTAAAAGGTCACATTATTTATCAGTTATCACATATGTTACTAGTAACTTTTTTTATGAAAAAGCAATTTTTTTATTTAATGACTTTTTCTTCCTTTTTTGTATGAAAAAAATATCAAGTTAACCAAGTAACTTATCAATCAATTGAAAAATTCTAATTTTATGTTTATTACCCAGCACCCAAGAAGAAAGAAGAAAATTTGAAATCAGAATATTTGTGACAAAACTATTTGTCTAAACATATATCAAGTGGTACAAAAATCTTGAAAACATATTTCAAGTCCCTCTAAAAAGTAGTGGATATAAACTTCTAATAAAACCAAAAGATGGGAAATGACATGTTACGGATATGTTTTTGTCAGCAAAAACAATATTTCTCTAGATTTATAACCGCAAAACTACATAATTTCCTGAATAATAGTGAGTAATCTTGATCTATGTACATCTTTAACATTATATGGTTGTGTTAGATACATGTACCTAACTACATGTAATATGGTTCGATTATTGTTTTGATTTATTTACGTAAGGGATTCCTATTCAATTGTGTTAAAATGTTTTTACATTTTTATGTGTAATGTAAATACTTAGTATCAGAGAAAATTTGATAACGAAGTTCTTGTCATAGTAACATTTAACACTTTGACACGGGAAGAAAATTTGAATTTTCAAATCATTTACCGAAAATAGAGAAAACAAATTCCAGAAGAACGGCCAGAACGACTGAATTTAATGTTGCAGGCTCAGTTTGATTGAACCTGTCCATGGACGGTACTGGTAATGAAAGCTACTGTTCTCAACCCCTAGCACCGGCGCTGGTAGATCTTAACTGGTAGATGAAGACCTGTATTGTCCTTAAACAATTAGTTTGGTTTAAGCAGGCACAGCAGTACAACAAGTGACTTTCCGTAAGTTAATTGGATAGCTTTCGCATATGAAAGAAGTCATCGTTTTTTATTTTGCATGACTCAAATCCACAGCTGTCGATGAAGAGCAAGTTATTTCAACCACCCGACCCCTGTCGTCTCTAGGAAGACGTTAACTGGACGGTTTTATAAAGTTGTAGGCTTTGCAGCGCTTAAAACTTTTTAAATGTACATACCTTCATCATATAACATTCATTTATATTACCTATTTTTCTGGTAATATATCATGATATCAGGTAATTCCCAATCGACCCAGAAAAAAATAAAAGCATCTTATCACGTTTCTTATTTAGCCTTGTTGTTTAAATACCATAGGTCAAGTAATGTTTCCAAATATATCGATTTGTAGAATTTATGTCATGACATTTAATCTATTATCACGTAAGCTTGATTTTCTTAGCTTATACTTAATGATTCGCCTTACAAATAAATGTCATTAAGAGCTCATAAAATTTCTTAATGTTGCCATTTAAGTTACCGATCTATCATCCGTCAGAATTTCTTTTCATGTTTGCTATCTATATGGCCGTTGGCAAGCAAATGTAACATCAACTAGCTTTGAGAATTGTTTGATTGTACCATCATCTCTTTGTTTAAGAAGTGCATTGCGTAGGAGGAAAACTTGCGCTTATTTTCATACCTTTTTAACTATATGCTAAGAAACTACAAATAGGCAAAAGTGTCATTGTAAAAGACTGATATCATTAAACAATTGTTAAGGTATTGTTATAGGATGAAAAGGTTGTATCCTAGTATAACAGCTTTAAATGCAACTGAAAAGAAATTATTTGTGTATGGTCTATGACGGATGGTTCTATAAAGTTTATTTCAATAATATCGCTTAGTGGTAAGTTCTACAATTCAACTCCATTGTATTGAATTACCTTTGTTGCTTCAATCTTCGTTGGTTCTAACAAGCAGACGTTTTTATTGAATCTGAAAGAAAACCTTTCTACACCTAATAACTCGTTTGTAACAAATTTTGTAATACGCAGTTTTATGAGTACTAACAAGAAAATTTCTTTCTTTCTTGCCCTCTACTATCATGAGCAATTAGTTAAAATTTTTACCTCAGTCTATAAAATGTACATTGTGTATTTTCAAAGTAAACGCAATGTAAGTCAGTAAAATATATTTTGATATGAAATAATAGCATACATTTAGGACAAACATTCTCTCAATGTTTACGACAGAGGGCCTATATATCTTTTTTATCAAATATAGTTTCTTAGGCATATCAGAAAAAAAATATGTTGTTTATACCGCTGCTTAAAACTTCTTAAAATACGATCACGTTAATAATTTTTTACAGCAACTTAAAGTACAATGTATTTACACAATACAGTTGGAAAAGTACAAAACATCCCATAATGGTAAGTTAAGAGCCCAACGCGTTTACAACGCTAGTGTGGCAAAAGTCTCCCGCATTTAAAGTGGTAGCTTGAAGAATTCTATATGCTTTTGCCTCATCTTGTTACCTAGAACTTTTTTGTCGATAATTTTATTGACCTTGTTTACAATAACCATCTTATCGTAAATCGTGACACGATCTCGGGTTACTTCAGACAGGCCTAGAAAAGAACCACAGCACGCTATCAAGAATAATAAATTAGAAATAACTATTGAAAGTGGCAGAGGTTGTAAAATGTTTCCAGGTAAATCGATTTGTGATGTGATCGCTTTCCCAATAAGTTTGTTTACAGCAAGTATACGCGAAGGTTTCAAAACAATATCGTATGACATAGATGTTTTGTCATTTACTTGGTAATGTTGCACAGAAACATAAGTAAATATCAGTATAATAAGGTATATACCTTAAGTCACATAATATGAACTTGCGTTAATGATTTTTGAAATAAAAATTAGACATTTCGGTAGTTATGTATATTCATTAGCAGATATGGATTTCAAAACTTCTAGCTAAGCAAACAAAGTGAAAAGTGACTTTTAACAGGAGTCATCATCATGTAGTGCATCAGATAATCGAAGCATTTTCAGTATGAATGAACATTTTTAACGTTAAGGCGGAATGCCTCAAACACCCGTGACAAAGGGGCAATTAACGGCCCCTCAGCTACTGCACTGGCTAATACTCACCTGACCATTAGTTAGATTACGGTTGGCTCAACATTGTGCTTTTTTATTAAAAATCCTAGAGTTTAATATAATATACAAAAATAACAAATGTTCTCATACTCAAAAGCAAAACAGTTAATTGTTAAGTATAACCAAAGGAATACATTTCTTAAACACGGAATATACTATCAGACAAGAAACGTCTTTTTTAACATATACTGGTGTCATCAAAGCTTACAAAGCTTATTTAGTGGTAATTAAAGCAAATTGGAAATGCATCTTATCGGTGCGTAGACAGAAAATGTTATTTAAAACTGTCAAGAGAAACAAGATCTATACAATCAACTCATCTATTGGATTTTTTTCCCTCATTTTTAATCAGCGTACTGTCTAAAACTATTGGGTGATATACGTATTTATATATTTCTTTTGTAAAAAAGATGTGCAGGGGCATTAAGTACAGAACCTGTACTCGTACCTTACAGAAAGGATGTCTGAAATAGTTAGTCTAAATAAATATTTGAAATAAGACAGGGGAGTAAATAACGCATTTTATTTAAGAAAATACTCACGACAGGTAATAATATACGCAACGTGTATTTTTTTATTGTATCTTTTTAAAGAACCAAAAGACTTCAGTTCTAATGAGAGCATTTTCTGTAAATGGTCGGATTCTTTACAGCTCCATGCCTCTGGATGAGTCAAAATATTTCAAGAAAGACAACATTCAGAAAAATGTACTATGATTTTAAGTAAAGTTTTTAAGTTTTGAGTAAAAATAAAATCACAATTCTAGAAATAATTAACATTTTTTATGCAACTAATGTTTGATTTTGCAATGTTTATTGTTCATATTTTTACTGCTGATGATAAAAAATCCAAATTATGTAGTTTGATTGTATCCAAAAGATTTCAAATATTTTAGGGAATAATCCCATACCAGCGTAGCAACTTCCATACAAATGCATTTGTTATAAATTTTCTAAAAACATTCTGAAAGTTTGACATTTTTGATTGCTTAGATTCACATTTAAATTAAACATAAGCCACTCAACTTTCTACCCTCACTATAATAAAAATTATATACAAGCCTATTATGACATTTGATTAAATATAATATTTCTGAATTATATTTAATGTATTAAGAAAATGGTGCTTAAAGTAATCGTTGAAATATACAAAACCTATTCAATTTACTTATTACAGACATTTAACATATCACTGCACTCATCATAAAATGTTATGTGCTAAAAGCAAAGCAATGATCAATCACTCTTCCTCCTTTGGGAACAAATATTGACTTAAGGCATTATTTTTACAAATTTTAATTCATCAAAACATGCAATGTCTCGTTGCAAGCCAAATCTGTAATGCAACAAAGTAATCGGATGCATGCAAATGATGATGATTTAAAATATCAACTTTCCATGCAGCTTTTGTTTGATTGCAAACAGTAGGACAACAGTATTTCTGGGGCAGAGATACGACCAATATTAAAACAAGAAAAATGTCGCAACTAAATTTTATCATCTTGTGATATCTTCATTTGAGGTGTGTATCATTGTGTCACGGTAATCAAGAAAATGTGACTCGAATACTTCCGATATTAGTTTCGATGATAAAACCCAATTTATTGCATATCCAAATACATTTATTCTATATGTGAATGTGTTCACTCCAAGAATAAAACTGTAACAGTTACAGATTTCAGGTCTAATAAGACATAGATAAGACACATTTCCAATTTCCAATTTTTATACACGTAACTTGTCTTGAAATAACAAACATGATTTTCGATTCAGACTCATCTCATTTTTCAAAATTGAATCTCGCTTACGGCCAGAGCTGGGGGGATGAGAGATTTTGCTATTTTTCATAAACTCTCACGAACAAGCCGGGTCTGCAATGTTTTTGCGGGTTGTGTTTATATGGCGAAAATCGAGCTTTACTGGAGTAGAAGACCTAATCTGTCCCTCCAAGCATAATAACAGACACAAACTGTCACCTAAATAAAACTACCGATGTTCTCTTAGCTAGTCGGATAGCTTCATTACACATGTACATGAAAGAATTAAAAGTCCCTGACATGACTGAAACACACAAGGGAGAGTGGCAATGAGTTTGAAGCAAACAACTTTAACCACTTGATCACGGACGCCCCTATGATAATATTTATAAAAGCTGAAACTGTTTACGTTTGTTCGCATTTTATATGAATTTTCTAATGTTAGAGATTACTCTTTAATAACATTTTACCTATGCTATAAAAAAAGAAAACAGTTATGAAAAGATATGCATCTGAACAAATATCAAAATGAAATTTCCTTCATCATTATTACATAATTACACGACTATAAATTAAGCAAAATATCCTTCTCTCATTTTAATAAAATACATGCAAGGTAATATTAAATGTAATATGATATTTGTCAAACGTCTTATTTACTTACAAGCACAGTTAAGAAACCTGATTATTCAAACAAAATCTGTTATGTTACATGTACTTCAAGTACTGTTTTAGCACGCAACATAAAACTTTATGTTCGTTTTGAACGTTTTGTAATCCTCTGATTAATCATTTTTTTAGCTTTGCGAACAAACATTGGCCAAAGGCTATGTCATTACAAAATTTAATTAATCACAGCATGCAATGCTTTGTTGTTGCAAGCGATTTTCATTTTACATCAGTAGCATGCAAATAATTTCAATGTGCCATGAACTATTTGAAGCTATAAGCTTTACCAAAAATGTAATTATGTAAACATTTTAAATCAACAAATAATGAAAAACAACATATTGCAAGAGATTAAAACAATAAACGCCGAACAAACTTATGTACATTTAATACCTACCGAGAACAAATATGGGCAACTGGCCTTATCTTTACAAAAATTTAATTAAACACAATATCCAATTTTTTGCTGCGACCATTTGTCGTTATTCTTTCAATTCATCAGTTGCATGCAGATAATCTCCATTTAGAATATAAACTATTTGAACTAATGATATAAGTCAAAAAATGAACCTACGGTCAACCTTTAGTTTTAAAATCCAAAAATAAAAAATCTTACAGCTTTTTATTGCACATGCTTAATAAATAAATAAATAAATGCTATACAAGAAAGTCATGAGCGGGTAAATATACACATAATAATACATAACATAAAGAAATACCGCAACTCTTCCTATTACACAGCAAACACTTCCATACTAAAAATATTGCATAATTAGATGAATGTTTTATATAAAAAACAATTTTAGGCAGTCATATGAACTTGTTTAAACTCAAACCACACACGCAATACATTAATCATAATATTTTTATATAAATGTTACCATAGAAACAACAAAACTGCAAATGGTACTTTAATAAAACCCAAGATAAATTACAGCAAGCAATCATGCAAACTTTCCTAAAAGACAAATATATAACGACGTTATTACAGTTATTATATAGCATTACATTTACCGATTGTTGCCACTAAGCATTTTCAGTACAAAAACAATACTATGATATTATGATATCACGTGAATAGGGCAGAATTTACTTCAGTTTTGATTTTACGAAATGGAAATATAATATGAATGCATTTTCTCGTGTTAACGAAGAAACTCATAAGCATATGAATTACAGCTTCCAAACAACAACAAAACAACAAGACATAGATTTGCTTAAATATTTATTTGACAAAATGTACATAAAATTATCAAAATTTATTACTGACAGTTCACTAACCCTTCGCAAATGCAGCATTTTACATATTTTACATAGGTATATGTCAAATATATCACTTATTACTTAAAAGAAAACATTGATTTATTGATTATCAGATACGAACAAATAACCGAGAGCATCTGTCAAATGAAGTGTAAAAAAACAATAGTCAAAACAAGATTACTTCATTATTAATTTTAGTAGTAAGATTGCTTCGGTACAGATATTTTGTTATTTGCTATTTAATAAGTAAAGTCTTCCAAATGGCACAGTCTATGTTATATTGTTAACATTACTAAGCTTTTTAGCTGTTTGTATGTTTATGTTTTAAACATCGATTCATGTTTTCTTTGATTAAGTGATATATTAATTTCATTTTTTATTATCAATTAATGTAAAAATAATATACTAAAGTACTAATTTAAAAGTTAGTTTTCGCCGATTTTTTTATTTTGTTTTGCGACAGCAAAACAGAATTGTACTAGAGCAGAATTAGTCGAGATAATCAAATGTATTCTATATAGATAAAGAATTCTGTCAAAAGCGATGTCGAGATAACGACAGATGTTTAACATTACCAAAAACATTTTTGTTTGTGATGGCGGTTATGTTCTTCAATATTGGAGGAATAAAAGTATATATCTGTAGTTTATTTCTATTGCATATTATATTCTTTGAAGCAGTTGACTTTAAATGTAATCAAAGTAACCATATTGAATAACTGTCACTCATAATCAAAAGACCGTATATTGTGAATATCCAAGTCCCATACATATCTCTAAGTAGATATTTCCTTAGACATATGTTTGCCTACAAATTACATTTTGACATTTCATAATGTTTATCATTCCTCTTCAAAAGACGATACCGGTATCAAATAATGTAAATAAGTAGTATTAAATTTGCTTAAACGTAATATCTCATGTTCGCCTAGCTAAGAAGACACGTTGTATTTTTCCTTCTACTTATCATATAGTTCATACTGAAAAAATGTAATAATGATCTATTTCTTGAATTAACATACTATCTTAATATTTTGATTTTTTTGAGAACAATATTTGATTAATTTGCCAGATAACAGTATGAATTGTTTTATTAATGTAAGTGGATTGGTCTACAATGGGCACATTTTCCATAAGTATTTCAAATATTGATAAAAAACAATAGAAATGTATTATATGGATTTTCGTATAAAATTCTGCATGTCTTGAACAAAGTATTGTTGATAAAGTACTATGTGATTTTGAATGATCTTATATCTAAAAAAATAATATTTTGTTCTAGAACACTTTATTATTTGCTATATAAAATGTGTAATATCTTCGGTTATAATTCTTTTGTGGTTGATGGTTCTATCTAACACTAAATACTATCAACGTAATAATTGATTGCATTACAGACCTTCCATTATAGACATATTCCCTTCAAAAGTTCAATACACTTTCGCATCTTGTTTAAAGACTTCTATATTATTGAGAAGTGAATCATATTCTATAATTATTTGTTTCTATTTCTAAATGCCAGAATAACTGCAGGTCCATAGAAACTATATTTTGAGCTGTATTTCATGTTACATTTAATTACAATGTTGGTAAAGTATCTTATGTACAAAGAAAGGAGCGCTTTGAGAAAATGATTATATTTCCAGTAGCAATTTAAACATCTAAATAAACTTTTAATATATACTTCACATGCAACATTTAATACAAAAAGCTGAGTCCTGATCAATCATTTCCATATCTTGACAAAATGTTATTCGCCATTGCATGTTTAGTTTAGCAGAGAGCCAAATTTGTAATACATACGTCAAATGAATACAGTATAACGCAAACTTTAATTTATATTGTTTTGTTCTTGGTTTTGTCTGTTATACGTGTTATATCTGAAATGAAGACATACATTACAGTCATTAATCAATGTTAATACCCTTCTTTTCAGCATCATTTTGCAAGCAATTTAGCAATGCGATGTATCCTTCCGTAGAAAGAAGATGCCATCTTAACTGTCAATAGAAAAATCTTTTGATCTCAAAAATTAACACATCGTTAGTGTTTTTATTTTGTCCTAGAAATTTTAATCAGAAGACGTTTTACGGAAGTGATGAAAAAGTAAAAATATTACAGTAGTCTTCTCATTAGAGATAATACAATTTGAAACAACTGCCATGCCCCCTCTAATTCACGTTTAGCAATATTCAGTCTTCATCACATATTGTGGACAAATATTAGATGTTGCAGGAACAGTAAATGAATATAAGTTGCAAAAAGGGTGAAGTTACACTGATATATCTAATATATTTTACGTATTTGAAATACAATGTAAAAACAATCAAATCAATTTTGTTTTTAATATACACAATTCCTAAACTAAACTGAAGTGCTTTATACCTTAAGACATTTTCGAAGAATTAGAGTATTTGCTCGCTCGCGATTCAACAAAATGTATAAAATTCAAGTTTGACTGAAATGAGGAGAGGCAGAACACACGATAAACTTAATAACAACCCCCAACTCCTCAAAATAATAAATAAAATAACAAAATGAAATATCCGGTCCTAAATACAGTTAAACATTATTTTATTACAATACAATGATCTCAATAAAACATTTTACCATTTTTCTATGAATTCATGAATATGAATACACAAGAAAATATCAAATTAAAATTAAATGACATATTATATAAAAACATGTCTTTGTATTAAGATATTTAAAATAACATGCATAAAATTACATGAAATTGTTTTATACAGTTACAGACAGTAAATCTATAGCTCATAGAAAAATAAACTTTACATTTTACTTTACGCAACATTAAATAGTGTGTGCTTTAAAACTATCTTTCTCTGAGAACAAATATTGGCTGAAGGCCATACCACTATAAAATTAATTTAATCACAGCATGTTATGTTTTGCTGAGAGCAATATCTGTTATGCAAATAAATCATCAACGGCATGTAAACATTTCGGTGTAACATGAAAATAATTGACATTATAGTCATTCTTCAATAAAATCAATGCAAATCATGGCAAATCATTTCAAATATTAAATTAACGAAGCATGCAACAATGTAGCATGTAACAATGAATTACATGCACGAGTAAGTATGATTGATATGATCGCAAACACAATGCACCATCAGTATTAAAGAATGTACAAGCTAGCGAAATTTCAAATTTAAATTGAATTGTCTAAAATCTACAAGATGAATCTTCTTGTGTCTACATTTTTTAAACCAATGTTTGTCTCGAGTATACTGTTTCATGTTGCTATTTAAGATAGACTTACACACTAAAAATGTGAAAAAGTTCTGACTTTAAAAAATGGTTCCGTTGATGGAGACTCCTAATCTTTCTGTTTATAATGCCGTTGCTATGTACAGATCACCATCATGTGCTCTATATTTTCGTTTTCGTTTTTCGATGGGGCATTTATGTGTTGGTGAATGTATCATATTTAGCACTATGTACCATTTGTGGATAGCGCCCCTTTCCAAGAAAGAGCAAAATCCTTAAATGATATCAACATATTATGTAGGAGCATCCAACCTCGTTAACCATATTATTATTATATAGAAATTAATATGTTTTGTCGTATTGTAATATTTACATCATTCTGCCTCTCCCAAGCGAGATGTCATGTGAAACCACGCTTTGTTTAATATTGTTTCCTGAAGCTCTTTGGTTTGGTAATTTTATATAGCACAGTGAACCAGCTTAAAGTGTATGAGCTACTTTTCCACCTACCAAAGAATTATTTGCCGTGAATACACATGCCATCTCGACTTCTTGTCACGTATTGCCATGTTTCTATTTTTGTATGTATATATATTGATGCTTTGTCAATGGCTCTTTTTAGGGCTTTAGTGCAAATAAAAGTTCTTCTTCTTCTTCTTCTTCTTCTTCTATTCTTGGTGAGTTTGAAGTTTAAACAATTAGAATATATAATATATAAAAATATTTTTGAAGCTGTATGTATGTTTTGAACAAGTGATTTCCTGCAAGGAATTTCTTATATTCATAGAGTATTTATTCTAACTGATTTCTCATAAGAATTTTTGGTATGAAAAAAGAGTTCATTATATATTGTTGAGTACAATACTTTCCTACTGGACTCGTATGGGGCTACATAATCTGTATTAAACGCGCCCAATATAACTTCTTTGTCTTGTCCGATAAAATAAACTAATATGTTACTAAAAAATGTATCCTAAATGTATGCAAGTATTTTTCTCCGGCCGATAATACATTATTTCATTACACGGCAATATATTAAATAAAAATGGCCATTTTTTCTTTTATTGACAATACATATGTTTCCATAACTATACAGAAGTCATATCGCAACAAAATATTTATAAAATATCTCGTGTATTTAGAATAAATGCCTAAAAATAATAATTTCATATAGTTATATCAATACATTTCTTATATAAAATTTACATAATGCTCATAAAGTACCAGCTTTTTTATTGTCAAATTCAGCTGAATCCACTATATCCATTGCTGTATTTCAAAAGATTGACTTGTATAATGGTCATTGTCTAACAGTTGATTGTGGAAGATATCTAGGATAGGATATAAATCTTCCTATTGCAAAAAGTATAAAAAGGGTCCAGTCTTTTCATAAAGTAAACGTTGAATGCAAATTGTCAATGGATATTTAAAGAAATTTCCTTCAGCCACCTTTCATGCTTAGGAAATTTTGAAAATTTTCTGGAATTATATCAAAATGTCAATTTATATTGGCTTCCTACTGTTCACTCATTAAATGCCCTAAGATGATCATACTGATGCTTTAAATAGGCAATTTACAAGTCACTGCACGCAAAACAAAGATATTGTATAGTACTGTACAATGTAATCATTCTATCTAGTTTTAGAACAAATATTGGCTAGAGGCCATATCCTAACAAAATTTAATTAATCACAGCATGTAATGTTTTGCTGCTAGCAATATTCGTAATACAAACAAGTCATCAGCTGCATGCAAATATTTTTGTGTCGCATATATAAATATTTGATTATTTGATATTATAGTCCTTTTTATCATACAATTGTTGTATAATCACGGCTAACCTCCAAGGATCTGAAATCAACATAGTATGCATCAATGTATTACATGCACGAGTAAGCATGATTGATATGATTGCAAACACTATATAAAAAATAGTGTCAAACTTGTTTATATAGAATGTGCAAGGTAGCAAAATGTCGCAGATAAATAAAGAGTATCTGAGATCTCTTTACAAGACGCATATCTTAATGTCACAGTCATTTAAATCAACGTCTGCCTCGCGAAAACTATTCGATTTCGCTGTTGAAGACTAGTTTACAGGCTTAAAATAATAATAATAATTGTAAGCATTCTACATAGTACTGCTTTGTGTTGAGTTGGAAGGTTAAACAATACAGGAATGTCTTATAAACTACCAAAATCTTGTAAATGCATTAAATACTTTGAGACCATTGCTAAGGTATTTAAAGAGTATGCAACATGATTACTGCAATTGAATATATATATCTATAGAACGCTCTAACTTTTCAAGGTTGATATGAAGATTATTTAGACTACTGATTCGGCGTCCATAATTTAAAAGTGATATCTCGTTGAACTTGAACTTATAAGGTATTTGTTCTCGGGGTATATCTGTATCGATGTATGAGATAACAGTTACATTGGTTACACAAAAATATGTATTTCCCGGGCAATACTTGTATTAATAATATGTATTTGTTTGTTTGTTTTTTCAAAATTACAAAACAAAATTCTAAAAGTACATTAATTTTTATCTTCCGAAATCCTCTTACACAATTATTCATCATTGTTTATTTTTTACTTCTTTGTAACCATGGAAACAACACAACTGCAAATGGTATTTCAATTAATTCTTAGATAAATCGCAGAAACGAATCGTGCAGTATTTCCCTAAAGACAAATATGTTGTCATTAGAGTAATCATATCTTGTAGGATTAATAGATTGTTTGTCATTAAGCACTTTGACTGCAAATCAATTCTATTATAATATTGCGTAAGTAGATTAAAGTTCAAGTTGGATACAACAGAATGTCAATGTAACATGAAAAAATATATTTCATGCTAAAGAAGAATCTCAAAGACAAAAGTACTGTGATAAATATAATTTGTAATGATGATATATTTACTATAATAAATGAATAGCCACATATAGCTGCAGTAAAGTATTGTGCCGTACAGCAAAGAGTACAGTAAATAAGCCCTTTGGAATGTAGCGAAACAAAGTTATGAAGTATCACTTATTCATGGACCAAATAACTCTTTAATATCCAAATTCGAACAAACATAATTCGAAATACAGACAGCGAGGAACAAATTGGGAAGAATAAGAAAATGAATCTGGCATTTGACGAAATTTCAGTGTTTTGATATTTTGAAGGATCCTCATGGAGTGCACAATAAACGTCCGAGAAACAAATATGATTGCTATTTTCATTTTATGTCACTTTAAAAAAATACAAAAAAACTGTAAATAGGTTGTCTCTTTTCTTTTGTTCAATGATTTTAGTCTTCTGTGTTTATATAATTAAATAATATCTAAAAAATGTATTAGAACAATGTTTAATTGTTACAGAACATGAATTATATTTTTTAAAGAAACATAGGAAGAATGTCTGCGAACGTTTAAAGTGCAATAAATATAGTAATTGAGATTTTTTTTATCATAAATTGACAATAACTATCTATCAGATAATATACGAGTTTGACCACTGCATGACCCTCCTCTTTTAGATTACTTACTAAATGATTTTCTGCCATTTGCACAGTTATTCGGTCGCAGTAAATGTATTTTAGAAATTTGATAGGCTATATGATTAAATGGATTCTCCTAAATGGGAAACTTTCGGATGAACTGTTCTCAACACGGGTCTTTTCATCAATATTTATTTTTGTCTGCGTATATCAAATTAGGAAAATTCATTGAACAAATAGATAAAACGTCTTGAAATAAAAATTTAAGTCAACAAAAAAAACATTGTGAAACGTTGTAAAAACAGAACAAAAAATAAACACAATGTATAAAATGCAAACCATTACAGAAAAGCAATTAACGATTGAATTCAACCATTCTTATTTGATTTCTTTCTTTGTAATGTCTATTCCGGATTTACCTGCCTTATAGCTGCCATGTTAAAATTTACTCGAAATAACATTTACGATCATACACAAAGTGATTTATGCTCATGTATAACTTTGTTCCCTCAATACCGTTTGAAATCCTAGACTATATTGGTGATATTTATAATGGATATTACGTTTGTTTTGCATGCAATATCGCATATATTTAACAGATTGAGCAAAGATATAATAGGATCATGATAAGCGAAGCTAGTTAGCCACAAGTGAAATAATATTAAGGGCTGGTGTTCATAAGTGAAATATATTTTTACTTAGATAAAAAACAACCAAATTTTTAAATATTAAATACTTTATATTGGTGATAAATCTTACACAGTTTTGCTGCGTAATGACATGCGCTCTCAATTCTCCGTGTTGAAAATATAATTTTTATCAATTACAAATCAATTTGATGTTAACATGATAGATGTAAATTTGTATGTGATTTTCGTTATCAAGCACATTATTACAATACTGATTATTATTGGATGTACAAGATACCATCCTTATGGAAAGAAATAAATGTTTGAGACTGCTGTTTGAAAATTGAACAAAAAGTCATGTTAAATTTAACAGAGATGCATGCACAACTGCCAATATTCTCTTGGATGAATATTAGCCTCCTTTCTGAGATTTACTTTTAATTTTTCATCAGTCAACTATTTCCTTTAAATGTAGCCACAAAAATACATATTCAAGAGTAACTTCAACTTCGTGTATTAACATGTTTGTTCATTCAGTGAACAAAGGAACAGTACATTTCAGTTAAGTTAAACTACTCGATCACTATCACTGTACAAAATACCGTTTAGTTTATTGCTTTTACAATGGTCATTTACCGAGAATAAAACAGGAAAGCGTCAAAACATTTCACCTTAAATTTGTCTGATGGACCGACTCCTATCATAACATTCTACTTCGGATAAATAAAGATGTCTTATTTCAGAATATGTCGTTGAATAATGACTAAAGAGCATGAAAACTATTGTATAAGACATAAATAAAATTGTGACTGCAGTAAATTTGTGCAGGCAAACTGAACAAGTAAAATATACATGCCAAATATCGCTAGGAGAAAATAGGAAGTGCGTTTTTTTTTAGTAAGCAACCATTGTAATCGCACTGCCCCTTGTTTTACTTATAGTAACTCATTTTAAAAATTAAATGTTGCCGATGCAGTGTCATAATAGCAGTAAAATGTAATCAAAGAAGTATTGTTACTTCCGTGCAAATTACTAAATCATTATAATTGTACTTCTTGCCAGAAAGCAACACAAGCAAAAGATGGTTATTGTAACTGGCCAATGAGTAACTTTTCGGAATCAATTTATAACAGGACAACACAAATAAAAAACTTTTGAGAAACAAAAGAAAAAACATTTATTTAGGCTATAGATTGAAGGTATACTTTGATGTCCATTTTGTTCAAAAAATACTCCCGGCAATCCTATCAACATCTCTTAAAAGTCGTTTTTAATTAAAAGACAAATAGTTCTAGCACGGAAGATTGTATTTTTACTTTCTAAACTTTTGTGATTATCTTTTCAAAATGGATTTTTTATCTTTATATTAAATATATTCTACAAACACGCAAAACAAATATTTGTTCTGGTATATGAATTTCCCCCTAGAGATATTTATTATTGAGGCATCAACTTACTCCGAGAAACTATTTTCCCAGGCTGACGTAGTAATTGGTCTTACACATAAAAGAGAGTTCAATAAAGTATATCCTTTGTAGTTTTTGAAGTAAACATATTATATTGAGGGTCTAGAAATACTACACTATTTATTTAAATGTATTGTATCTTTCTGATATGTATTCAAACACTGCTTCATGAATATAGTATTGATATATGTCAGTTAATATTAAAAAAGAACAATGAGTGTCATGTAAATACTGCAATATAATTACGTACTTGTTACAATAACTTTCTGCCTTGAAGGGTTCGGGCATCAGAAACTGCAGCCACCATTTGTCCCTGCGTAATCGTAAAGGTTGGAAATACTGGAGTCTATCCAGCAGATGATTTGTTTTGACCACCTGGTGCTTTGAAGTTTGTAACAACCGAGGCTAGCGAAAATCATCTTTCATGTGTCGGCGCAATATGTCATAAATTGTGTTGGTGCGCCGTAAACCAAACCACACCAAACAACCACAACAAAAAAAACCAAAGTTGCCTTAAATTGAAATTCAAATGGTTATTTTTAATCAGCGACTGAATTGTTTACATGTACTTACTAAGGGCACTCCCGGAAATTGCTCTGTACAGCATGAATCATACTCAATATTAATTGTTTTGTTCCAGGCTTATAGGCATGTAAATTCTTCGAATAACATATTATTGTAACCTTTAATACGGATCTGTCGGAAATACAGAACATTCAACAAAATGGCTTAGGTTTTCGGCACATCTGTTGTGAGCCTATTTAGATATATTAAATTACGCACCTCAACTAAGTTCTCGTTATCTTTAATTCATTGTTTGAATTATCTAATTAAATATTTTAACATGCTATCGGCTTTTCTCGACCTGGAAAGAGAAATCACGCTACCAAGAATCTAAATTTAGCCATGTTTACTCAGGTTGTGAGAGGTCATGTAATGTTTACCAATAATACAAAATATAGCCATAATAAATTCATCATAAACCCTATGCTTTGATGAAATTATGATAATAGTAATAAATGTAAAATCTTGTATAAAGTTTTTTAAGACAATCGAAGATGAAAAATGATTTATCATTAAACGTTCTAACACAAATGTAGGTAAGATTAAATATAACACCAAATTTAATTATTTTAAAGAAAAACAAACTTCCTCATGGAAGCCCAGTACGGCTAAATTGAAAATGATGCAGGCTCGTTTGTTTATAATTGCTTATGCCTGCCTAAATTATATGGTTTCAAACAGAATATAATATTTTAGCCTTTGTTTTATTTCTAATAGGAAATAAAATAGAATTACCTTATACCATTGTTAAATTAATTGCTACAATTTGTTAAAAAATTGCTGCATTAATAAACCGACAGATGTTGTAAAAATTTACATTATCAGGTTAATTTACTAGTTTCTATCTTTATTACATATGTTGCCGCAAAAGTCGTTTTCAAAGTGAAGCAATTTTGAGTTCGCCGATCAATGCAATCGTTACGCCCAAAACAATAGAAATGTATTATATGGATTTTTTTTTATAAAATTCTGCATGAACAAAGTATTGTTGATAAAGTACTATGTGATTTTGAATGACCTTATATCTAACAAATAATAATAGTGTGTTCTAGAACACTTTATTATTTGCTATATAAAATGTTTAATATCAACAACTTCCATTTATAATTCTTTCGTTGTTTATGGTTCTGTCGAACACTAAATACTATCAACGTAATAATTGATTACATTACAGACCTTCCATTATAGATCAATTCCCTTCAAAAGTTTAAAAACACTTTCGCATCTTGTTTAAAAACTTCTATATTATTGAGAAGCAAATCATTATAATAGCGAATCTATAATTTCTAAATGCCAGAATAACTGCAGGTCCATTGAAACTATATTTTGAGCTGTATTTATATTACATTTAATTATAATGCTTGTAAAGTATCTTATGTACAAAGAAAGGAGCGCTTTAAGAAAATGATTATATTTACAGTAGCAATTTAAAACGTCTTAATAGACTTTTAATATATACTTCGCATGCAACATTTAATACAAAAAGCTTAGGCCTGATCAATCATTCCCTCTCCTTTGGGAACAAATATTGACTTAAAGGTTATATCTTGACAAAATGTAATTCGCCATTGCATGTTTAGTTTAGCTGAGTGCCAAAGTAATGTATACATCAGATGAATACAATATAATGCAACTTTGTGAGTTTCTTTATTTTTAATTTATTTTGTTCTTGCTTTTTTCTGTTTTAATTTTATCTAAAATCAAGACATATTTCACATTTATAAATGCTTATATCCTTCTTTGCAGCATTATTTTGCAAGCGAATCAGCAATAAGATGTATCTTTCCGTAGACATAAAATATCATCTAAACTGTCAAAAGAAACACTTTCATCTTGGGATCTTCGAAATCAACACATCGTTAGGATTTTTATATTTGTCCCAGAAATGTTAATCAGAAGACGTCTTTAGAAAGTTATGAAAAGTAAAATTATTACAGAAGTCTTGTCAGGAGAGATAATACAATTTGAACAACTGCCATGCCCCCTCTTATTCACCTTTAGCAATATTCAGTCTTCATCAAATATTGTGGACGAATATTAGATGTTGCAGGAACAGTAAATGAATATAAGTTGCAAAAAGGGTGAAGTCACACTGATATATCTTATATAGCTTACGTATTTGAAATACAATGTAAAAACAATCAAATCAATTTTTTTTTATATACACAATTCCTAAACTAAACTAAAGTGCTTTAAACCTTAAGACATTTTCGAAGAATTAGAGCATTTGCTCGCTCGAGATTCATTTAAATGTAAAAATCAAGTTGGACTGAAAGGAGGAGAGGCAGGACATACGATAAACTTAATAAACAACCCCCAACCCCTCAAAATAATAAATAAAAAAAAGAAATATCCGGTCCTATATACAGTTAAACATACAATGATCACAATAAAACATTTTACCATTTTCTATAAATTCATGAATATGAATACACTAGAAAATATCAAATTAAAATTAAATGACATATTATATAAAAACATGTCTTTGTATTAAGATATTTAAAATAACATGCATAAAATTACATGAAATTGTTTTATACAGTTACAGACAGTAAAGCTATAGCTCATAGAAAAATAAACTTTACATTTTACTTTACGCAACATTAAATAGTGTATGCTTTAAAACTATCTTTCTCTGAGAACAAATATTGGCTGAAGGCCATACCACTATAAAATTAAATTAATCACAGCATGTTATGTTTTGCTGAGAGCAATATCTGTTATGCAAATAAATCATCAACGGCATGTAAACATTTCGGTGTAACATGAAAATAATTGACATTATAGTCATTCTTCAATAAAATCAATGCAAATCATTACAAACCATTTCAAATATTAAATTAACGAATCATGCAACAATGTAGCATGTAACAATGAATAACATGAACGAGTAAGTATGATTGATATGATCGCAAACACAATGCACCATCAGTATTAAAGTATGTACAAGCTAGCGAAATTTCAAATTTAAATTGAATTGTCTAAAATCTACAAGATAAATCTTCTTGTGTCTAGATTTTTTAAACCAATGTTTGTCTCGAGACTACTGTTTCATGTTGCTATTAAAGATAGACTTACACACTAAAAATGTGAAAAAGTTCTGACTTGTATATATTCTTGGTGAGTTTGAAGTTTAAACAATAAGAATATATAATACAATCTAACAATATTGCAAAAAAAAAAAAAATTGAAGCTGTAAGTATGGTTCATACAAGTGATTTCCTGCAAGGAATTTCTTTATATTCATAGAGTATTTATTCTAACTGATTTCTCATAATAATTTTTGGTATGAAAAAAGAGTTCATTATATATTGTTGAGTACAATACTTTCCTACTGGACTCGTATGGGGCTACATAATCTGTATTAAACGCGCCCAAGATAACTTCTTTGTCTTGTCCGATGAAATAAACTAATATGTTACTAAAAATGTATCCTAAATGTATGCCAGTATTTTTCTCCTGCCGATAATACATTATTTCATTACACGGCAATATATTAAATAAAAATGACCATTTTTTTCTTTTATTGACAATACATATGTTTCCATAACTATACAGAAGTCATATCGTAACAAAATATTTATAAAATATCTCGTGTATTTAGAATAAATGCCTAAAAATGATAATTTCATATAGTTATATCAATATGTTTCTTATATAAAATTTACATTATGTTCATAAAGTACCAGCATTTTTATTGTCAAATTCAGCTGAATCCACTATATCCATTGCTGTATTTCAAAAGATTGACTTGTATAATGGTCATTGTCTAACAGTTGATTTTGGAAGATATCTAGGATAGGATATAAATCTTCCTATTGCAAAAAGTATAAAAAGGGCCCAGTCTTTTCATAAAGTAAACGTTACATGCAAATTGTCAATGGATATTTAAAGAAATTTCCTTCAGCCACCTTTCATGCTTAGGAAATTTTGAAAATTTTCTGGAATTATATCAAAATGTCAATTTATATTGGCTTCCTACTGTTCACTCATTAAATGCCCTAAGATGATCATACTGATGCTTTAAATAGGCAATTTACAAGTCACTGCACGCAAAATAAAGATATTGTATAGTACTGTACAATGTAATCAATCTATCTAGTTTTAGAACAAATATTGGCTACAGGCCATATCCTAACAAAATTTAATTAATCACAGCATGTAATGTTTTGCTGCTAGCAATATTCGTAATACAAACAAGTCATCAGCTGCATGCAAATATTTTTGTGTCGCATATATAAATATTTGATTATTTGATATTATAGTCCTTTCTATCATACAATTGTTGTATAATCACGGCTAACCTCCAAGGATCTGAAATCAACATAGTATGCATCAATGTATTACATGCACGAGTAAGCATGATTGATGTGATTGCAAACACTATATAAACAAATAGTGTCAAACTAGTTTATATAGAATGTGCAAGGTAGCAAAATGTCGCAGATAAATAAAGAGTATCTGAGATCTCTTTACAAGACGCATATCTTAATGTCACAGTCATTTAAGGTAGCTCGCTACTTTCCGACCGAAATTTGACAACATCTCAGATCTTGATGATTTTTGGTATACATAAATATAGATATGTAAGCTTTACTTCTGCAGCATTATTTTACAAATAAACAGCGTTACTATGACGTCAAAGCGCCCTCTATCGGTGGCGGCGAAATTGCGTCTTTTTTATCAATAAACCGGTCTGTTCTTATTAATTTTCATCCGATTTCCTTCGTTTTAATTTTATAATGTTCAGTAAATGTATGTCTTTGAAATAATGTCTTTCTTTAACATTTGCTTAATACTCTGCGATTCTACGTTATTTTAACCCACGTTCTGACGTCCATTTATGATACAAATATCGCGCGATATCGCAATAAAGATTGTAAAATAACAAAAAATCAACACGGTGAATTTTGCTATAATTTTTTTAACATGTAGTGAAGTCATGAAAGAAAATATTTATGCAATAAAAATATAGGGTCAACGCGTAAGATATTTTGCTATTACTATTTTAATATAAGATAAAGGATGAGTAAAACGTAATGATTTTGGTGACGTCAAATATTTTTCTCAAGGAAATTGTCACGACTTTTCCGATAAATAGCATACTGACTGGAATTAAAATGTGTGAAAACCATCAACAACAATAGTATTTAGACATGTTCCGTAAAATGTTCTCTTAAAAGTCCTGTCAGGTGCCCGCATTTCGATGAACAACTTCAATTATATACATGTACAACAAATCAGGGTATGACTGTCTGCAAAAGTTTGTATCAATCTCTGAAAAACTGCAACGAATGGTTATAAATACCTCGAGGACTGAAGGACAATTCAGAATATTGAAAGATATAATTAAAAGGCCACCTAAGTGGAAATAATAAAAACATAAATTTTGCAAAGAATGTCAGAAAAAAAGAATGAAAAGGCTGATGCAGTCGCAGTGTCATCATGTTATGTGTATCTCGGTACTACATAAACTTCCATGTTATCATATGTAACAATTTTAAATTGTATATATCAGTTAGTAGGAAATGAATCAAATTTACGTTTCAAAAATGTATGATCAACTGGAAGTAACAACGATTTGTACGTAAGTCATGATTCACTGGTAGTCTTAATTATATAAATATAACAGACATTTATTTTAAAACTTTTCTACTCGTATAAAAATTTATTTGAGCCACGTCACGACAAAACCAACATAGTGCGTTTGCGACCAGCATGGATCAAGACCAGCTTGCGCATTCGCGCAGTCTGATCAGGATCCATTCTGTTCGCTATCAGTTTCTCTACTTGTTAAAATGTTTAAAAGCGAACAGTATGGATCCTGATCAGACTGCGCGGATGCGCAGGCTGGTCTGGATCCGTGCTGGTCGCAAACCCATTATGTTGGTTGTCGTGACACGGCTCATTTATTAACAGCCATCAGTTATTCTATTTTCTCTCGCAGCTAAATACTAGTAAATAATATCCCTGCACTAAGCGTGAGACTCAGATTTAAAGGAGGAATCACGTTCTCATGCTATGGCTTGAATTTCTCACGCATTTCACATAATTACAGATATTCTTATTTATTTAAAACTCGCTGACTCGCGGTATGCGTTAACTAGCGCATCTTTGGGGCGATCATTTCTCGATTCGAGGCGAAAGATCCGTTGATTTATTTTGTATGTTCATAAGCGGATAATTTTGCATATTAAAATTAATACAGATTCCCTTGTATTGAAGACGATCATGTAGGATCCTCTATTTGTGTGAATATGGTTTTCGGAGAAGCTCGTTTTTGTCTGCACATGTAGAGCCTATGAAAATAATGAACTATGCATTTTATGTTTTATATCTTCTTATTTTTTAATATTGGGTTTAACGCCGCTTTCAACAGTATTTCAATTATAGCTGAGGGAATTTAACAAAACCAGTGTTTCTCACAGTATCAATTTCTCTACGGAAATAAATGACAGGAGTCCGAGGTGGACCTTGAAACATTTCATACACAGTAAACAATTCTAAAGGATAATCTATTAGTACAATACGCAATCGTGTCCTCCGAATTCAGCGTAAGACCACTTTACCGATTACAGAATATTCAAAGTTAAAAACCTGATTATGATCTCCCGTAATAAGGCAGAAGTCCACTTTATTGTTTACATCATAAACACGTGTTTTTAGAGTATGTTTTCGTTTTTTTTTTTTTTTTTTTTGGTTTTGTTTTTTATTATTTTTCTATTTTTGTTTTAAAGCAAACTGTATTGTATTAAAAATGAACACGATAACGTCAACATAATACATTATTCGTATTCAGTGGTAACAAAAGTTGCACAAGGTATTTAATAATTATATTTTGTATTTAATTAAAATATACAGTATAACATCTACAGAGAAATGCCCTTTGCTGCCTAGAGCGGTTGCTCTACAGAGGTAAACTTTAGAAATAAATAATATTTTGAGGGCCACTTTGTTATACTGTAATGAAAAAGCGGTAAGTAGGTATACGTAAATCCGAGTTCCAAAAAGTTTTATCGTTTGTCATTTTCTAATTATGACATTTTAATTAGATTATAATTATATAATCTATGTAGAATCTATTGCACATACTTAAAAATGGTAAGCAAAAATAAATGTTTTTGTTTCTTGTACAGTTTGTTTTTAAATATTCTTAACATATTTGAATATTATTTCTGAATTTAATTTATCACTTATTTCACATTTTTATGCATATCTATTTTACGATGTGAAATAGGTAGGCTCGTCTGCCTGTATGTGATTTTATGAAAGTGTTTAAAAGCTGAATGTAACGTAAAATAAATATTCTAACGGGTATAAGCTAAGCGACCTAATATTCTTACTTCATTCATACAGCAATATGTGAATCTTATTTTTTTGCGCTTAAACTAGTAATTCAAATAATATATAACACTTTTCACTCTTCCATTACAAACATCAAAATATAAAATAAAAATTAAAAGATGTATGAGACTGCGTCCTGCAAATTAGAAACGTATTTAAGATTAAACATTGTAAATTTGCTCATCTAGCGCATGCTTTCAATGAGAAAATAATCAACAATTAAAAAAATATGCATTTCATCAAGTTCCTGTGTTGTTTATACTTACTATCGTAATGTTTGACGTAAGAAAATTGTCATTTGGTATTATTCTTTGAACTCCAACGTCTATTAACGCCACCAAAATCATTTCGTCACATTCCCTTTATTATATTTTAAAACAATAATAGCAAAATATCTTACGCGTTGACCCTATATTTTTATTGCATAAATATTTTCCTTCACTTTCTCATTACACGCTCGAAAAATTATAGCAAAGTTCACCGTGTTGAATTTTTTTTATTACACAATCTTTATTGCGATATCGAGCGGTATTTGCATCAGATATGGACGTCAGAATGTAGAGAAAAATGACGTAGAATCGCAGACTATTAAGCAAATGTTAAAGAAAGATATCATTACAAAGACATACATTTACTGAACACTATAAAATTAAAACGAAGGAAATCGGATGAAAATTGATAAGGACAGATTGGTTTACTGAGAAAAAGACGCAATTTCGCCGCCACCAATAGAGGGCGCTTTGACGTCATAGTAACGCTGTTTATTTATAAAATAATACTGCAGAAGTAAAGCTCACATATCTATATGTTTGCATACAAAAAATCATCAAGATCTGAGATGTTGTCAAATTTCGGTCGGAAAGTAGCGAGCTACCTTAAATCAACGTCTGCCTCGCGAAAACTATTCGATTTCGCTGTTGAAGATTAGTTTACAGGCTTAAAATAATAATAATAATTGTAAGCATTCTACATAGTAATGCTTTGTGTTGAGTTGGAAGGTTAAACAATACAGGAATGTCTTATAAACTACCAAAATCTTGTAAATGCATTAAATACTTTGAGACCATTGCTAAGGTATTTAAAGAGTATGCAACATGATTACTGCAATTGAATATATATATATATATCTATAGAACGCTCTAACTTTTCGAGGTTGATATGAAGATTATTTAGACTACTGATTCGGCGTCCATAATTTAAAAGTGATATCTCGTTGAACTTATAAGGTATTTGTTCTCGGGGTATATCTGTATCGATGTATGAGATAACAATTACATTGGTTACACAAAAATATGTATTTCCCGGGCAATACTTGTATTAATAATATGTATTTGTTTGTTTGTTTTTTCAAAATTACAAAACAAAATTCTAAAAGTACATTAATTTTTATCTTCCGAAATCCTCTTACACAATTATTCATCATTGTTTATTTTTTACTTCTTTGTAACCATGGAAACAACACAACTGCAAATGGTATTTCAATTAATTCTTAGATAAATCGCAGAAACGAATCGTGCAGTATTTCCCTAAAGACAAATATGTTGTCATTAGAGTAATCATATCTTGTAGGATTAATAGATTGTTTGTCATTAAGCACTTTGACTGCAAAGCAATTCTATTATAATATCGCGTGAGTAGATTAAAGTTCAAGTTGGATACAACAGAATGTCAATGTAACATGAAAGAATGTATTCAATGTAAAAAAAGAATCTGAAAGATAAAAACACTGTAATCAAAATAGTTAAAAATGTAATAATAATACATTTACTACAAAAAATGAATAGCCACATATACACTGCAGTAAAGTACAGCACAGTACAGTAAATTAGTCCTTTGAAATGAAGCCAAACATATAAAGAGTCAAATCTTGAACATAAATCGAAATAAAGACAGCGAGGAACGAATTGGGAAGAATAAGAAAATGAATCTGGCATTTGACGATATTTCAGTGTTTTGATATTTTGAAGGACCCTTATGAAGTGCACAATAAACATCCGAGAAACAAATATGATTGCTAGCTTCATTTTATGTCACTTAAAAAATTATTTAAACAACCTGTTAATAGGTTGTCTCTTCTCTTTGGTTCAATGATTAGAGTCTTCTTTGTTTATATAATCAAATAATATCTATAAAATGTATCAGAATAATGTTCTAATGTTCCGGAACATGAATTATATATTTTTGAAAGAAACATTTGAGGATTGTCTGCGAACGTTTAAAGTGCAATAAATATAGTAATTGAGATTTTATGCCATTAATTGACAATAAATGTCTATCAGATAATATAAGAGTTTGGCCACTGCATGACCCTCCTCTTTCAGATTACTTACTAAATGGATTATTGCCATTTGCACAGTTATTCGGTCGCAGTAAATGTAATTAGAAATTTGATCCGCTATATGATTAAATGGATTCTCCTATAGGAAAACTTTCGGATGAACTGTTCTCATCACGGGTTGTTTCAGCAATATTAATTTTTGTCTGTGTATGTCAAAATATGGAATGTTCATGCGGCAACTGGATAAAATTCCTGAAATAAAAATTAAGTCTAAAATTCAATGTTAGTGAAACGTTGTGAAAAGACAACGTCGTATATTGCAGAAAAGCACTAAACAAATTAATTCAATCGTTTCTATTTGAAATTTTGTAATTTTCTTTCTTATCCTAATTTCGGTATAACCATTCTGAATATTTCTAATGAACATGATTTAAAGCTGCCATGTTAAAATTAACTCAAAAGACACATTAAAGATAACACAAAAAAGTGACCTCAGGGCATGTACATGTTTCTTTTCTCTATCTAGACTATATAAGTGTAATATGAGTATATAGTTGATAAATATTTGTTTTGCATGAACGATTGAAAGATCGAATTTATAACAGATGTTATTTGTTTACGATTGGTGTAGCAATTTAGCCACAAGTGAAAGAATAAAAGCTGGTGTTTACTATAGAAATATAATTTTAACTTACATAAAAAAAAACGAGTATTGGTTTTAAATTTTACACAGTTTTGCTGCTTAAGGATATGCGCTCTCAATTCTTCGAGTATACAATATTTCTGTAATTCTTACAAATCAAATAGATGTTAACATGATAAGTGTAAATTATATTCAAGCCAGTATTGCCATATTTAGTCATGTATGTACCATCCTAATGGAAAGAATTATGAATTTTAAATCAAGATTTATGCTTAAGACTGATATAACAGTTTCCTTTAGTTTGAAAATTAAACAAAAAGTCGTATTCACTCGAGAGGGCATGTATGCACAACGGCCATTTTTTTGGTTCTTTTAAATGTTTCATAAGTCCTTTTTTCCTTTAAATGTAGCTACATGAACACACATTCAAGAGTTCCTTTTACTCTGTATAAAAGTTTTGTTCATTCAGTTTAGTTAAACAACTCGGGCAATATGTAAAAAAGACCATTTATACAAGGGTTATTTGCCAAGAATATAACAAGAAAGTGTCAAAACATTTCATCTTAAATTTGTCTGATGGGCCGACTCCTATTATAACATGCTAGTTCGGATAAATAAAGATGTCTTATTTCAGACTATTGTGGTGAATAATGACTATAGCGCATGGAAACTATTGTATAAGACATAAATAAAATAAATCGTTATGCGCTCACTTTCGAAGGTTATATTTTTTACTTCCTAGTCCAGAGTTTGGTCGGCGCCAGACGAAGAACCTTCTATACACGGATGACCCCTTCCAATGGGAAGAAGCACGGGGTTTTAAATGCTGTTTTCGGGTGATTTGTCTCTGTATTTTTGATAAACACTTTATGATAGGTTCTTAAAAATCTTTTAACTCAATGAATTTTAGTACAGAGAAAGTAATTGCGCCGCTGAAAGGAACATCTTTATACAAAGGCGTTCGTTTACAGTGAATTTGTAAATATTTTATTATTGTGCATGTAAACTGAACAGACAAAACAAGTAGATGTCGCCATTCATTTAAATATGGGTGGAAATATGAAGTGCGTTCCTCTTAGTTAGGCAACCAGTGTGATCGAACTGTCACTAGATTTGCCTCATTATGTTACTAATTTTTATATATGTCTTTTATCCTTGGGTCACGTGGAGTAATAATCATGTTTGACTAGTGAGATATGAAAATGAATGAAGTTTTATTGACCTTTACCTGCGCACTCTGCATACACACTAAGATTGGCATAATGTCACTTAAAAGTCTATGAACGTTAAATAGTTTTGTTGTTGTTCTTTTTTTTATTTTCTGTTGTTATTTTGTTTTGCTGTTGTTGTTGTTGTTGTTATTCTTTTCCTCCTAGCTCTAATACGTGACACATAATATACAAAGTTATTTATTATTCAAATCATTAAAGAAATACAGTTAACTTAAGACGGAAATACTTGTTTAACGTTTTATGTGCTTGACTTGTTGTGTTTTTTACTGTTCAATACATACTTCCGATAATCTTGTCCCCATCTCTTAAAAATTGTTTGTTAATTAAAGAACACATTATATCATGGAAAATTGTCACTTTACTTAACCTAAACATTTGTGATTATCTTTGTGAAAAGATTTTTTATCTAGATATTAAATATATTCCACAAACACGCAAAACAAATATTTATTCTGGATGTATTTCCCCCTAGAGATATCTATTATTGAGGCATCAACTTACTACGAGAAACTGTTTTCCCAGGCTGACGTAGTAATTGGTCTTACACATAAAAGAGCGTTCAATAAAGCAATTCCTTTGTAGTTTCTTAAGTATAAAAATTGTATTGAAAGTCTAGAAATACTACATTATTGTTATTACATTGTATATATTATATACATTTAAATGTATATCTTTCTGACACGTTTTCAAACACTGATTCATAAATATATATCTTATATGTATCAGTTATTAATAAAAACAATGAGTGCAATGTAAATGCTCCCTTATAATTACGTACTTCATAAAATTATTTTGTGCCTCGAAGAGTTGATGCATCAGAAATTGCAGCTACCGTGCGAAATTGCAAGAGGCGACTAAATTAATTCGAATTACTGGAGTCTTTCTAGCAGGTGATTTTTTCCCCCTGGTGTTGCTTTGAGATTGTAACACCCGAGATTAGACAATAAACATATTTTATGTTTCGGCGCAATATGTCCTTAATTGTGTTAGTGCGCTGTAAAACCAATCAAAACAACTACAACAACACAAAAACAAAGTTTCCTTAAATTGAAATCCAAATGGTAATTTTTTATCTGCGACCGAATTGCTAACATGTACTTACAAAGGGTACAGCATGAATCATACTCTATATTAATTGTTTTTTCTAGGTTTAAAACAATGTTAGTTCTCCAAATACTGATAGTCAAAAAATACATAACATTCAACATAATGAGTAAGGTTTTAGCCATGTGTTGTGAACCTATTTAGGTATATCAAGTTACTCACATCAGCTAAGTTTTCGTATCTCTAATTCATTGTTTGAATTATCTAATTAAATATTTTAACATGCTATCGGCTTTTCTTGACCTGGAAAGAGGAATCACGCTACCAAGAATCTAAATTTAGCCATGTTTACTCAGGTTGTGAGAGGTCATGCAATGTTTACCAATAATCAATTTGTAATGTTTATTCAATCTCAGTTTCATAACGGTCACGCTAGGTTATTGTGTGAATCAGAACTGACCAATTTCAAATTTGATACTTGATATTACTTGATTTTCAGAAAAAGATTTTGCATGACAGTAAACGTTATTATTACATAAATGAAAGGCCATCAAATGTTAAATGTTTTATTTTAAGTTTCTTAGGACAAATTGTTGCCATGATAGAAGATTTATCATTAGCCATATGCATTGATGATGATAATAACAATAATAATGATGATTATAATAATGATAATATAATTATAATAATGTGAAATCTTGTATGAAGTTCTTTAAAAATACATATAGATAATACAGACGGAAATGCTTATCTCATGTGTGATTTCAAAACCAAAAAAAAACGTCAGGAAAATTTTGTTTAGTTCAAAATCTCGAACATATTTTTATTATTTTTTTCTATTTTATTTATAAGCATGTAAGAATGGTATAATAAAATTGTCTTGTGTTATAGATCTCTCTTAAACAAGTGAACAGTTTATTGCAAAGGCCTGGCGACCTGCTTGATTGTATCCCAGCATTGGAACTCAAATTGAGCATTATTCTACAACAAAGTCCTCATAATTGATTTTATTTCTTAGCAATTAGATTATATAGTTTCAAACAGAATATCATATTTAGCTTTTGTTTTCATTTCTTGTACGAAATACAATGGCATTAGCCTATACTATGAATAAATTTATTGAATCAGTTTTGGTAAATAATTGTTGCAAATAAATAAACCGGCAGATGTTGTGGAAGAAAAAGTTCACATTATTTATCACATATGTTACTACTAACTTTATTTTTGAAAAAAAAACAATTTTTTAGTTTAATGACTTTATATTCCTTTTTTGTATGAAAAAAAATATCAAGTTAACCAAGTAACTTATCAATCAATTGAAAAATTCTAATTTACTGTATATTACCCAGAACCCAAGAAGAAAGAAGAAAATTTGAAAATCAGAATATTTGTGACAAAACTCTTTGTCTAAACTTATATCAAGTGGTACAAAAATCTTGAAAACATATCTCCAGTCCCTCTAAGAAGTAGTGGATATAAAACTTCAGTAATAAAACCAAAAGATGGGAAATGACATCTTACGGATATGTTTTCTCAGCAAAAACAATATTTCCCTAGATTTATAACCGAAAAACTACATAATTTCCTGAATAATAGTGATTAATCTTGACCTATCTACATCTTTAGCATTATATGGTTGTGTTAGATACCTAACTACATGTACTATGGTTCGATTATTGTTTGATTTATTTACGTAAAAGATTCCTATTCCATTGTGTTAAAATGTTTTTTACATTTTAATGTGCAATGTAAATACTGAGTATCAGAGAAAATCTGACAACTAAGTTCTCGTGATAGTTACATTGTACACTTTGACACGGGAAGAAAATTTGAATTCTCAAATCATTAACCAAAAATAGAGAAAAAAAGAATTCCAAAAAAACGGCCAGAACGACCAAATTTAATGTTGCAGGCTCGGTTTGATTGAAACTGTCCATGGACGATACTGGTAATGAAAGCTACTGTTCACAACCCCTAGCACCGGCTTAAGCAGAATTCAACATTTAAACATGAAAATGGTACAAGTGTGAATTTAGAATTTTGAGACTAAGCATAAAACGGGCTAACGTTAAGGGTGTTTAACTTAAAGCATTTAATAGACGTTTATATCATAAAGGTTATGCAAATAAACAATGCGTAGTTCTCATGATACATTATAATACCATATGAAACACAGGGCAAACACACAGCAGGAAAATAGATTTAGTATTAAATTGACAAAATAGTGTACAATTACGAATTAAGAGTCTAATGAAATGACCATGCGGGTTTTGAGATGTTTGCTGATTTTCAGCAAAAGATCAAGGTATCTTAGTTTTATGAATAAACGTCATATAAATCATTTAACATTTTAACAGGATTTTATATATACTTACTTGCAAATGAAAGTGTACAGTTGGTTATAGGGGAAATTTTAGCAAAATATTGACATATTTGTATCAAAATTGTCAGAAATCATAAATTTCTTAATATATGTTTAGTGCTTTAAAATATGTCTTTTGACGTCTTGTCTGTGATATGCAAGCCTCATAGCCATTCATTCCCCTTCCAATATTCCATTTTATTTAGTTTCGCCCATTGAATTCTCGTTTAGGGCACCTGCAATCTTTTACTTGGGGACCATACGCGGCTTAACATGGAATGGCACTACGTTGAACGTTCCATAAAACCGCCGTATGAACACATCTGCGGAAGTTTCTAAATTCAACATTTTACCATTTTCGTGTTAAAATGTTAAATTCTTCTTAATTTTAAGCATAGAGTTAAGTGACGCTAAATGTTACTGTTTAAATATGAGGGTCACTGACACATTGGATGTTCTTGTTTTGGGAATGTTATAAATAGAATGATATATCGTATGGTTTCTTTGCCAAAATGACTAGGCTCTTTAAGAATAAACAGAATTATTCAACTCGTTCGATATATTCATTACTCGTTTAGTATCCTCTGTATATTGAACATCGAGATGTTAAGAGTTGTTTTATAAACATACGATCATATCTTCTGTTTAAGTGTTTATTCTTATATAACGTAAATTTGTATTCAGTGCTAAATTCTCATTAACCTTTATTTCCATCCACTGAATAAACAAGCTGACGAAAGGTCATGTCTTACAAACTTGAATTAATCATACGATTGTGAAGGCTCTTTTGATATCAATAATGTTCAAATTAATGCCACTTTTTTCTCTTCTAATGAAAAAGATTGAGAAAAACAATCTTTAATTTCATCTATTTTTCAATGTACATTTGCTGTCAAATTGTTGGGTTGAAGTTCTCAATTGGAACACAAATTTGCTTCCACTATGTATACATATCTTTGAGACAGATAAATAAAGTATGTACAAGGTAGGAAAATGTCGGATATAAATTAAATTGTCTGGGAATATCTACAGTACAATATTGTACACGATTGTGACTTGATTATCTCAATCAATTTATGTATTGCGTCTAAGGTTCGGGGAAATAAATGTTTCCTTATACAAGCAATCTAGAAGCACGATCATAGCAAATGCACTTAATATATTGAATACTATCAAATGCTGGCTGCAGAATTGTTGAGCTTTGTGAACAAATATTTTAACCATTTACTTTGATTAACCGTGAAATTAAAGGAAATAAATTAAAAGAGAGAAAAATAGAATCCCAAAAGAAGGCCCATCACGGCAAAATTGAAAATGTCACAGGCTCGGTTTGATTGAGCCTGTTCATGGACGGTACTGGAAAGTGCAAGTTACCGTCCACGCCCCTAGCGCCGGTTAAAACAGAATTCAACATTTAAAGACGAAAATGGTCAAATGGTGAAGTGAGTCTGCTTTATGTGTTGAATTTAAGTCAACGATACTGTATAGATTATAGCGGCTTTCCTGCTTTAATAGTGGTGGAAAACATCAGGTGCCCATCCATGCATTATTGCAGGTACGTCCGGACACCTGAGAAGAACCATATACTTTTAATACGCTATCTGGATAGCTTCCCCACACTGATTGGTCCAACGTTCCTGGCTTGATTCAAACCCACAGCGGTGAGGATAATAATACACTGTTGGGAATAAATGAAAACAACTATGTGTACTTTTTGCATAGCGTTGATAACATATCACTTTTTACATTTTAACATTGCTTGCATACATGCTTTAATTCCTTAAAATCTTAAATTTTTGTTTTATAAGGTTACAATTTAGTCAAACATTTAAAACATTGATAAAAGTATAGTACCACAGAAACTTTGCTTTTGTCATGAAGTAAGTGTTTAATACTTTGTAATATGAATTGAAGCTATGTTTTAATATTTCATTAATGAAAATCATGTCAGAGCTAAAAAAAAAATAGTAATTAGTTACCTAGTCTGGTAAATATTTATATATTATTATGTTGTACATGTACAAGGTATCACAAACGCATATCAAACTTGACATGCCTTTTTATAAACATCTTTCCAAGATGCACTAAAATTGTTGTGTTTCGCTATTAACACGTTTCTATACTTACTAATTGTGCCTACTGTAAGAAAATTAAATTACATTTGCATAAGTTTCTTATCACTAAACACTTGTATTATTGTCCATTACATAGACCAACCTTCCGTCTTATATTTTGGCATTCTGAATTGAATAAAATAAAAATAGCTACAATTTACTTACTAAATATAATACATGTATGATATTATAAAGTTCAACAAATTTTTATTTCTAAATAATAATGGTGTTATGAACGATATATTCGTGCTATTTGATATGTTTAGTTTGCACTATAGACCAGACCTACTGCGATACTAAATTAAATATTATGTTCTTATACTTGTAAATACAATTAAAAACAAGTTGTTTATGAAACAATTAAAGAAACCTTTTACACTGTACAGAATATGTTTTACACTTTAATCACTTTCGTGAGTTGTAATTCGTGAACAACTGAGACGAGTATTAGTAACTCTAGTAAAGTCAAGATATTATTTAAAAAGTAAATATTACATTCCAAAAGTAACATTACAAATTTTAAATAATGATATCAAATAATTACCATTTTCAACCTAAATAAAAGTGGCATGAAAAAATACTGTTTAAAAAAACATTTTCCGTAAAGAAGTAAACAAAAAATGTAATACTTTATGAAATCAAAATATAAACCATTAATATCAACACTATGGCACATTACTTATGTACACGCGTTTCCTATTTGCGCTTGCTATGGTGATCAATGGTAGAATGAACGTTCTTTTAAGTCAAGCCTGGTAATGTAAAAATGTACAAATACGAAAGATACACTAGGCTAGACATAAGAACAATTTAAACTTTAACATTTTTCCTACTGATGATAATTTTACATTATATCGCATCTTTTCAAAAATTTTCAATGACAGCAACCTAGTTTGTCTATGAAAGCATCATTTTGTTGTTTTTATTTCAATATTCCATAAGTTTGTCAATGAAAGCAACCTTTTGTTGTTTTTATTTCTATCTTCCATAGATTTGTCAATAAAAGCAACATTTTGTTGTTTTATTTCTATCTTCTATAAGTTTGTCAATGAAAGCATCATTTTGTTGTTCATAAGTTTGTCAATGAAACCAACCTTTTGTTGTTTTCATATTTGTCTACTATAGCTCCATTGCACAAAAGTTTCCTCGTCTTTTTGCTTTCGTAATTAAGATTAGGTAAACAGTTAATATTTACATTTGCTTCTATATAAATAAAAACAACCAGTGCAATTCCTTTCTGTTATTGAACATCGATGAATACTGTATAATTTTTTTAAAGAAAGTTGGTTTGATTTTCTATACAACTTCATCAATCATGTTATGCATTTAAAAAAGCAAATACTGTTTTCATATGCAAGCTGAGGCCGCTGTATATATTTCACAATTGTCCTTACACCGACATCGCAATAGCATAACTATTTTGATACATTTTTTTAAAGTCATTTTGATTTTAAGCCATATTCATGCAAGCATACATGAGCATGATTATAATTTGGTTTATACTGTTGTAAGCCATAATAACTACACTATTTAAACACCAAGCAATTTAGCACGAAAAGTATCATTCACAGGAACCTCGATGTACTAACATTTGTTAAAACAAACTTAATACAGCCAACTTAGTTTATACAAAGTATTTGATACATCTTTTTTATAAGTAAGTTTTCTTCCTGTAAAGATACCTTTTGCTAATTTGAGCGAAGGCAAATTGTCACACACGTCTATAAAATATACTATTCCATTTTCTTAACTACGGAATCACTTGGCGTACACTTTTGACTGTTTTGTAAATCGCGAATATGCTGATGAAGTCTTTGATCGCTGGCTTTTTGCTGACGGCATTTTGACAATGGACGACTGTTTTAATTTCAATATTCGAGTCCTACAAATGACGCACTTGAGAGGCAAGCATCGTTGGGAGACGGCAACCTGCAAAGTTCAAAGTTCATAATTTATATTTTTTCAATTTTTTTTTTACTGAAACACAATTTGTATTTTAATATGTATCTACATGTGCTTTATCAATATCAAATTTGTTGACACCGCCTTATCTAGAAAACTGTAAGCTATATTTATTTATTCGCCCTCTTGACTCCCTATATTTCTTTTCTGTGTCCACTTGGCATAATTTTAGAGGTTTAGAATTTGTAAATTGGTTAGAATAAGTTTCATGAACGCTTTCCTTTTATAGGTTCTGTTTTTGTTCGTACCAAGATACAAAAATTAACCCGACTGAAATCAATACGTTCGTTCTCAAGTAAAAAGTATATATTTCTTTAAGGTAACAGTTTGTAACAGGTGTTACCGACAAAAAGATAGAAGCTGCTATTAAAAATTAATAAATGACCTCTAAGTTAACACCTGAATATTGAATAAATAATAATATTTATATCTATTAACTCGTATTAATTTTACTTTAAAAACAACATTTTCAAGATGATATTGTTGACGTTTGACAAAAAATCGTAAGCAGTGCACTTTATTGTAAGTCTTTAAAAAAGTCCATAAAATTACAATAATACTTTATTCTTTGAGCATTTAAAAGCAATCGTAACTGTTAAAGATAATTGAAATTCAATGAAATTTTTTTCTTACCTGTATAGTTTTTATGAAGCATTTTCTACAGATTACTTTATGGCCACACGGAAACGTTTGCATTGTGGCTTTTGCACTCATGCATATAACACACTGTAATCAACAAGAAAATTATCTATTTGTTCACTTGTATTTAAATTAGATAAAATGTACATGTCATAAATATGCTTTGTAAATTTTCTTTTTAGTTGATGAGTACCTGTATGACACTAGTTTAACTATGTATATGTCTTAAATAAGCTTTGTCAATTTTGTCAATAAAATAATTTTAGTATAAATGTATATGTCATAAATAAACTTTGTCAATTTTCTTTTTTAAGTTTTGAAAGTATCTGTATAATAATAGTTTAACAATGGATATCATTGTCATAAAAAAACTGTCAGCCATGTCAATATAATAAAACTAATTATAGTAAAAAATGTATATGTCATAAATAAGCTTTGCAAATTTTCTTTTTAAGTTTGCAATCATCTGTTTATCTGTATAATAAAAGTATAAAATTGTATATGTCATAAATAAGCTTTGTCATAAATAAGCTTTTTAGTTTTGTATCTATAGCTATATAATGATAATATAATTATACAATTCACCACAGTAAATTCATCTCATATCCAAACTAAATAATCTTTTTACATTTTAATAAAATTGAATGTTGAAAAATATACTACATACTTCCTCGTCTTCAATAGTTTTTGCTGACGTCACTGGAGTTTTTCCTGACGTCAATGCTGTTTTCGTTGGCGACGACACAGTTTTATCAGTGTCTTTGTCATCAATTTTCGCGAGCAATTTATCCTGAAAATAAAATGCTTTAAGTTTAAGAAGCATTTCGTTGTTGCATTGGAATATTTCAAACTATATAATCTTCATATTACGTAGAAATTGAAATAAAACATGATTTTATTCAGGGACGCAATATGAAAAATTAAAGCTTTAATATATGTATGTACGACATTGAAATAAATAAGAGCCTGGATATTTCTAAAAAGAAATATATCTTTACATTTTTGTATATTTATCTTAAATTCATATATTTCTTTCAATCTTTTTTAACTCATTTTAATGACATTGAATGTTATTTCTTTTCTGTTTTATCAGTATTACACTACCCATCTTCATGTGTTTTCTGAAACTGTGAAATATTACTTGTACAAACATGAAAAAATTTTGCATGTCTTTTTTTTTTATTTTGTACGATAGAAGACAGTTTTGTTGTCTTTAATACAATTTAATACATTCAAGTCTATTAAATATTTGTAAGGATATCATTATGTAAAAAATATTTCAAAACAGAAGCATGCAATTATGATTTTCAATATTGCTATATTATTGATATTTGAATCGTTACTTATGATTATACTGCACATTTAAAATTCAACTGTTAAGAATTATTTCACAAAACGCAAATGTTAATAATTTATTTCAAGTTAACGTGAACAGTTATTATCTTATCTCGTTATTTTGTTTTTAGAGTTTAAATGCAGTTAGGATTTCCCACAAAATGAGCATAATCGCATTCAAATCTCAATAGATTATTATTGTTGTGGGTTTAAATGTAACCATAGCAACGGCAGAACTACAAATGGTATTTCAATTTAACATTAGATACATCACAGGAAGCAAAGTGCAATTGTTCCCAAAGGATAGCTATAATAGCATTACAGTAATCGTATCTCTTGGCATAAGTCAATTGTTTGCCACTAAGCACTTTAAATGAAGATAAATTGAGTAAAATGAATTATCGCTTACTCGGATTAAGATTCGAATGCGTATTTTTCTATACAAATAAAACGGCAATGTTATGAGAAACTTTTTATATGCAAAACAATAATCTTTGAAAAAATAATATGTTTCAAATTATAAATATTGTTATAGTAAGAAAATATGTATGATGCAATTCTGAATTTGTTTGATTTTTTTGTGCTCATAAAGGTATTAGTATGAACAGATATTGTGCCTGGTATTCAGTGTTTTCGCTTTGGCGCTACAAATTACGTTATATATTATTTGTATGTCTAAACTGTATTAATAGTATTTATTTTGTTACTACTCTTTTTTGTATTTCAATATTATTATTCAATTATTGAATTCAATATCATTTCTTTTTTTATTTGACTAAAACATGATTAAAACGAGAAAGACCAAACATATAAAAAAACGTATAACTATTGACAGTCATTATATATATACACACAATGTATTCAAATGTATTCTATCATAAAGCACTCGAATACAATTATTTTGTTACTTTTATTTATTCTTTTATAATAATAACATAATCTTCTCAAGTTAACTCAGCTACGTTTAATATTAAATTTCATATTTCAATGCATTTTCATAGACGCTGAATTATCTTAAAAAGGTTAAAGTAATACAAGTGGTTTTATCTGAATATGACTTCTATGTATTCATATTTTCATTATTGATTTTAAGATTGAAATTGTTTTGATTTTCATTACATAACGCTGTACATATACATATTGTTAATAGACCCATAATTATAATGTAACGAAAAATTAAACATACAGAAACATATGAATACTTCATTGATTTCTATAAAAAGCAACGATTTGCTTTTGAACACTTAATGTACATATATAAAGACAAATATTGATTGAAACAATATTGGTTTGTTTGATATTCAATATTTGAATAAATGCCAGCACATTATATAATAAACGCTTCTGTTAATTGCGCCGATTCGGACTATTCTGTACAATTTTGTTGATATTTTACCGTTTTTATCGCCTTCCGAAAATATCTCGGGACATAAGTGTTAACCTTATGAGAATATTAGACTTCTTTTTACCTATTATATGTCTGCAAAACCCTATACCTGTCATAATAGTCTGCTTTGATTAATAAATATGTCTTATCAAAGACCATTTAGCTGAGAAATGACAAAACTGCATGCACACATACACTTGGCCAGTAACAGACACACATTTGACAGATATAAAAAGCTTATTACAACGTCCAAAAGGTTACAAATTGACAATACGTTTTTCCGCGAAACTTCGAAGCTCTATATAAGTTTACATTTAATTACTGTCTTTAGAAATATATAATATCTATATAATACATTATTTATACGAATATCATATATGAAAAACTCATTTTCAAAGTATACATGATTTAAGATACATATACCTACCACTGTCATTAATGTCAAGACCATTTATATTTTTTTACATACAAAAATGTACTTCAATTCTGCAATATTATTTCTATACTAAATAGAATAAAAATATAAAGAAGAACATCATTTTACGTATTTACTAATGTTATAATTTGCTTAATTGGTATATTATTATCATTATTATTATTATTATTATTATTATTTAGGTAACCATCGTTTTGCAAATGAGAACAAGCTTTAAATACAATAATTTGAAGGAAAAAAAAACAGTCGAAGTGTACGATTATAATTTACAATACATTATGTTTTAAAGGTTTGTACATAATTATTACTTAAGGTAATGGCAAATCCTTCTGTTCGGTAACGTTTATAACATAATTAAGGTCTTGGCGTCAAGAAATACTACTAGTTGATATAAAGAGTTTGTTTAGGTTCATGTGGGTCCCGAATCAATCTATAACGGACAGGAGATCACCGTTTCAGAAAACGGGGAAAATTGCAAATATCCTCTCGGAGTAAATATTAGATTACACCCCCGGATTAGTTTTGTAAATGTTTACATAATCAATTTAGTCTTTTATGCCTCAATAGTCATGGCACACTATTGAAATTGGTTCCTTTCTGTATTATTTTATGTTTGTGTTCACGTCAGTGTAAGAAACGAACGTTTGTTTTAACAATTAATCAAGTCAAAGAATGTGCTCTGATGGTCGTATAAGAAAATGTTCAATTGCTTTTTTTTCTACTAAATAAATTGTTTGTACCAACCAAGGTCAATTACTTTTATAATCCAATCATTCTAAATTTAGTTATTCCCATACGCCAGTTGAGTTCCTCTTACATAAACAAATTTAATTAAAAAGGCAACAAACTAGAACAGTTGATTTTGTTACACGTTGTTTGTAAGTAGAAGGAAAAATGGAATAAAACATATAATAGGTATCCTGTTTAAAATTAATGTCATAATTGATACATTTTATGTAATTACAAAAATAAAATATATTCTTAAAAAAAACAAGACTTTTTTCCCTTTCTGACGTATTTTTTGTGCCATCTGTATGTTGTTTTCTGTTGACAAAACAACTCATAAACAGCTGTAGAAAAGTATTTTTAAATCTCATGAACCTTATTATTTTTTATGCATCAAACTTTTGTTTTCTTAACGAAGCGTGTTTATAAGTGTTATACTAAAATACAAGTATATGCTTTGTGTCAAAAATACTCAAAATTACGAAAACATCACTTCTTAAAATCAAAAATAGCACGTTATTTTCTGTATTTTATAGACTTTTTTTCAGTTTACGTTTGATTTTGGAGCCCGCATCATTTTTCATTTTTGTGAAGGTGGACATTGTTTTTATTTTCGTAACAATAGTAAGCTTTAAAAAACTCTTTTTACATTTTCATAAAAATGAATCCCAAAATAAAAATATAGTCTTATCAGATTGTATATTAATCAGGGAATTTAATTTTTTGAGCACTAACTGTTTAATTGCGACAACATAATACTCGAAATTCTTCTTTCGACATGTCTGCATCAAATGGATAACAGCGGACAGTACAATTTCCTCCATTTTACCCGAGCAATATTAATTTGTTGAATTACATGGAATAATGGAAATCTTGTCTCCATAGTTTAAGATTAAAAATATATTTTCATATATGGAGTTTTATACTCGTAGTTTCAATAGGCTTTTTTCCTTAATCATATTTGAGCGTTTCGATATATTTAAGTACAAAATTCAGTTTGGATTGCATAATTAACTGAAACATTTTCCCGTTTATAAAGGATAAATTTTATAGCCTATTGTCTGAAGCTGTATCTAAATATGTTCTTTAGACATGCAACTTCACATGCGATAAAATTAAGCAAATGTAATTTATGTAACATACGAGTTTTATATAGACATTTAGTTGACAATATTTTTGTGATAAAGTGCTTTATAAATGCATTTCATTATGCAAGAGAAATAATGCCGTCTTAACATATTTTACACTGTTACAATGCATGTTTTACATTGTTTACCATGTGTTATATATCTAATTAACAAATTTATAATTAACATAATCTGTTAATTGTTGTAGATGTTCATGTATAATTTCGAACAAGCAATTTTTTAGGATGACTAAATACGAATTAATATTTTTAACGAAATTATATTGTACATACTGTGGACATTACAAATACGCGTTTTATATCACATCAGTTTTGAATGTTTAAAGATGTTTAAAGACCGTTTTCCAGGCGCCTTACTTAATGTCAGTAAATGAACTAATCGAAACAAAAACTTTTTTTTTTTTTCTCCCGTTCGTTTTTTTTTTTCATGTGTTGTGTTCCTATATTGCTTGTGCTACACGTACATATATAGGAATTTATTTATGTTTTCTCTCGTAGACACAGCTATTATTCGGGCATTTACTTATATAGATATACTTAGACACACAGCAGTAATTTGTTTCCTCAGACAGACAGTTATTAAGATCTACATACGTAGGAAACATTTTACGTCATGTTGTTTATGTTTAGAGTACGGCAGTTCAATTTTGGTAACAATTGCTATATTTCGTTACATGCTTTGCCACAAGAAACATTTTTTTTAGTTTAAACATATTCATTTAAGTTCGATTGCGAAACATGGTATTGCAACTTATATAAATCACTTTCGAGTCCGCTTCCTGGAACCAAACAGTACTTGTGTCACGTGAAGATACATGGCCGTGACACGATAAGGACTCGAACTCATGATGTATATTTGAAAGAAGACCTTACGATAGCAACGTCCTTTCAATAAATTTAACTTTCACTGCATTTAATTATCAGTTTTAATACATCGAATATCTAGAAACAAACCCTCGAATAGCGCAACTTATTTAATTCGTACAGTCGTTTATTTGAAAATACAAATTTATTCAGAATACTTGAAGAATGCAGTTTATATTCGTTTGCGGACGCTTCAAGTTTTATCAATTTTTTATCAAAAATATTGCCTGATTAACAAATCGAATTGTGTATTCTTACGAAGTTATTTAATAATTGTTATTTAATCATGTAAAAATACAATCGAATATCAGTTCTTAAATATATCTATATGTACAAAGACGTCTTTAATTTCTTTACCTTAACATTTTATGACATATAAACTTTAAAAAAAGAAACAAATCAACTGGCTTGAATTTTTATATCACTTAATCTGAAAAAGACACTTTTTTATTGTCTTAGTGTGTTTGTTTTAATTTACACACTATCACATTCTCTTAAACATTCTTTTTATATAGAACAGGTTTTCTTCTGATAATAAAATTAATTGAAATAGTCGATACAAAGCTTAGAACTTTCTCATACTTTGTAACACATTACTACAAGAAAATTGAAAGACACATTATATCCCTGAAGGTTTGAATTATTAAAAGAACCGCTTTCGTATCCGATAAACGTACACTGAAGAGATTCCTGAGTGTAGGGATAATTACAATTATTGTCTTGCCAATGGCTGTTTGTCTACGAACATTACACGTTTGGAGTGCGTAGTAATTAAGGTTTAAGAGTTCTCAGACCTTGACAATGGTTTATTATTTATTCCGGTTGACATAATTGCTTTAATCAAGTCCGGAACTGTGTTATCAGGGTAAATAAATTCCCTTGTATATATACTCCGTAAATTTATATACAACTGTTGTTGAAATTCAATTAATTATTGCTTTCGCGTTGTGTAATAAACTAAAGTTTATTATTTGTCTTAACATATTTAACTTTAATATATAATACAGGATTTAAGAAGACTGGAGGCGTTGAAGTTTGAAAAGATGACCTTTTCTTTTTGTGCAAACATTGTACATATATTTATAATTGACTTCCACAAACCAGCTGATAAAATTAATCGTATGATCCAAAATAGTTCTCCTTCTCTTAGTATATTTTGAAACCGACAAGCGCCGACATGCAATCGATTGAACTAAATAAGGAGAGGAGCTAGTCATCTTTCTAGGACAAAACCGTTTTATAGGATACACAAAGCATTAACTTAGTAACATGATAGAAGTTAATACAGAAAGTAACTCTAGTTCCCTTGAGAATATGTATTGTTTACAAAAAAAACACATGCGGCTTTAGAAATAAATATGGAAGTTAATCTTTACTAAGATACATACCTAACTGAAAAAGACTTTTCTATCTTTCAATCTGGACAGAGTTATTCGCCATTTCTACAGAAATTTTAAAAATAAGGACTGGTTAAATAGCGAACAGTGAAAACCATGAGCAAACCGTACAAATGTGCAGTATGATCTTGGTATGCGCTGGTCGCGTGGGTAGATTTAGTTGCCATTTGCGATCGTTTGATTAATATGCCATTTGTGTATAATTTTTGTGATGCTCGTATTTTAAAATTTCCATACCGAAAAAAATAGGGATCGTTTAAGAAAACTAAACTATTCTTGGTAAAGAAAGACTTGTTATAATGAAAACATCCAAACGTAACATATATTAAAATAGCTATTGTAACTTAATCATCAGACATAATAAAGTTTTTTTTTAACGGTTTAAATTCAAATTCTTGAACCTTCAGAAGCAATTTCGCAAGTTTTAAAAGGAAAATATATGTTTAAAATTTGATATATGAGTATTGAAAGTTATGGGGAAAAATCATTTGGTTTCGTATAAATATTTGCAAACTGATATCGAGATTATGTACATCTTTATTTATAACAAAATATGAGCATGCGACATTTTCAGTTTTTCCTTGCTGGGCGGTCTTTAACATACCAATTTGTAGTTTATTACAAGAGACGCAGGAGGAGATTTTGAAGATAGTGTTTTATTCTAACATAAATCTATTGATTTCGGTACAATAATGAATAACACTTATCTTAACAAAACTGCAGATAACATATTCGTGTCTATTAATAGCAATCGGAAGTAAATTACTTATCCTGTTTAAATATTGATTGCGCTAGAATATGTTGTATGAATTCAAAACTTATTAAATTCAAAGGTTTCTATTTTATACTGAGAAAACACGTTTTTTTTTCCTTGACATATGGAAAAGACAGTTGAATAACAAACAATCTGTTTATTGGGCGCCGTGTATTATAACTAAAATATTCTAGTCAGAACCAGAAAATCATTTAAAGCGTCTGAATTCCAAGACATTTTAGCTGCTTGTCGCATTTCTTGCAAAAGCGTCATTCTACCAAAAACACATTTAAACGCATTCTTATGTACCAGTGCGTCAATAATAAAAATAAAAGAGAAAGATAATCTGAGATATACTCGGATATACTCGGCTATATTCATAGATATAGGATAAACAAATTATATTGTCTGAAATAATTCGAAGCCTTTTTTTCTGGCAGCGTTTTAGCAGACAATGGTTATGTTACGAATGCTTCTATTCAATGATTGTCCTTCAGAATAGATATAAAGGTTAAGAGTCTGTTGTTAGAATCAATGATACATTAAATACTTCAGACCTTTATATCAGATATTATCAATATCATGTTCTCTTTGTTTTTATGCCTTAAGCTAAATATTATTCATACTTAACCGCGGAATTGATTAAACCTTTTGATACAACATTGTTTAGATTATCAAGTGGTTTTTTTCATGAAACAATTTATTTACAATTTTATTTTCCTATGGAAAGCTGCATATAAATAAAAATATTTTTCGTATTCGTTACTTTATAAAGCATTAAAAATGACTTTAATAATATGATTAAAAGATACTCCATTTCAGTACGTGTTTTCTTATATTTGCGTAATGTTTTTACTATTGCTTCAATATTCAGATCACAAAAAACAGGCTGAAAATATAAAATTATAACATATTGAGAGATTGTATATATTGATTACCAAGAAATAAAATCTACTTTTGCAAAAAGATAGAGAGAAATGATCGATTTTTTTATTGCAGTTTTTTATTATATGTACGAAATAGAAAACTCGAATATAAACACATGTAATAAAGACGTTTTATTGCTGACAAGGAATCAAATTATGCCAAACTCTAGTTATCTAAAATAGGACATGAGTCATAAAAACGCGGCCTAGGTATAAATACATCTTCATCTTAGCAATGTTTATAAAATAAATGTGTTTTTATGGTTCTTTGTGGACAGAAGAATCATACACTAACATTTCAGAAGAAAAAATAGCAAGTTTGTGTTCTGACATTTTTAACTTAACAATAAAACGATATTCCAATATCTAAAACGTATTATGTTAACAGGCAATAACAAAGAAAACAATGACTCAAGTGTGTAAAAGTGTATTCCTTTATACCCGTTTTTTTCTAATTCTTCTTCATGTTTTATTTCCAATTATAACATTTGTTAACTATGTAAAAGTTAACGACTTTTTCACCTTAAATGTATCCGTTTATTACCCATCCCATTCAATATAGTTCTTACAAAGAAAATTATAAAGTGTCAAGTGTTGTTACGAAATAAATACGGGTTTCTAGATCTTAGTTCTTTATCATGGCAGAATAACTAAATAACTAAATCATTGTTCTTTTAAGTAGTTTATTTTGGTCTTTTGGCTTAGCTTCTGTTTTAAGAGTGTAAAAATATTTATGATTGTTTTATTTTGGCTTTTATTTAAAACATTATTAATTATGTTATATTGTAGGTAAGAAAAACTGTGTTTTAATTGAAAATATTTTGTTAACTAAACAGTTATTTTGAAAATTATTCGATAATTTATGCCTTATGTAGAATTATTTGAATTTTTTCTCTATTCGTTTTTCACTGTTATGTATGTGAATATCACGGAATATGTTTTAATCTTTAATATTCACATATCTCCTGTTATGACAAAAACTTGTTTCTTTTTTAAATGAAGTACATTCTCAATGAACAAATTTTAAAATGAATTTATCAAACACGTTAAATATTTATACGTTAAAAATTTTAAAAAGTATGTCACTAACAACTTTACATTTGCTTTTTAAATATCCTTAAACACCAGAAAAACTTACAATCTTATGATTAAGATGATCTAATTCCTTTTCAGTAACTTTTTTCCTATGGACCTCCTGCTGCTGTCTTTTAAATTCACTGTATTTATAAAACAAGTACATCCCTGGCACTGCTATGGCACTAAGCGGTTTGGCTAAAGGCGATCCTGGATCCGAACTAGTCGGCATCTTTTCATCCTTATGTCTCTTTAGAAAATGAAACATTGTGTCTTGACTTGTTATACTTATTCCGTATCTTAAGGTGATCAATCGGTCATGACGTCAGAAATTTATTCACGTGTGAAGCACGCGCCAATTTGCACCTGACAATTCATAAATCTGTCCGCAAATGCATATTATTTACTGAATAATTAAGTCCTCCTAATTTACACTTCTGTCTGGTAAATTGTTCCATGCGTGTGAAAAGTGGCAATGCCATATATAAAACCCGTCCAGTTCAAATGTGAACCAATATTCGTCTCAGACAGTATCAAGAAATGCAACCGAGAAGCGTATTGGTGAAAACTCCGATAAAGTGGAAAAGACGCCGAGGGGATCAATACCCCGAAGACTTGTATAAGAAGAGGAAACTTCAGCAATGTTCCTGCAGAATACAAAAAAGATCAGATTATATAACTCTTCTCAAAACGCCCCGATCGGCTGCTGAGCGATCACTGTAAGGTATACGTGCTCTTACAGTACACGGTCTGCAACTTTTGTTAGAAACGATTATTGGAAAATGTTTCTTTTGTAATCTAGTATTCAAAGCCAGCAATATAAAGTCATTATACGACGTGACAATGCTACTTAAGTTATTATTCTAAGATATGACAATAATGACGGCACACTTTGCTGCTAATAATAGACTATTTATTCTACTATAAGATACTTAAATATTAAACACACGAGTTCGCTATAGGATCGAACATTTTCACATTATAAAGTTCAAACATAAATTGCCAAAGGTCATTTAGTAAGTTCAGTAAATGAATTTGAATCTAGATGCACTGCATATTGATCTTATTTATTTATTTTGTCTCATTTACCATAATACAATATGATTATTCATTGACGTTTTTAAATTAATTCAAAAACTATCTTTACTGCTTATGTCACACTCAAAGTAAAGCGTTTTAAATGCATTTACTGGTGGTTTCAAACAGGCCTTATTTATCCTCCTTATGTTTAATGATGCTACATTTAAATATGGGTCAGCAACAAGACCATGCATTTTCAATCTCTTTATGTTGGGTTACTTGTCTAAACTTCAACATTTAATTATTAGTTTTTTTCTGTGAGTCTAAATGAGTAAAGTAAAACAGTGTATTCCATGGCAAATATCCATGGATTTCCTCGTTAAAATTAGAAACAAAGTACCATGACAAGTGCATTCCTTTGCAAATGAGATATCCTTATTGCGCCGACCAGTTCACACACACGTCAAACTTCACTACTCAGAACTAATGTGTTATCATTATAAAAACAACGGGTGTTCTTTCACATATAGAACAGGTGATACTTACTAAAGATTTTCCCAAATAAATCAATGTAGAATTATTTGCTTACATTCTCCTTGAGTATCAACATTATTGACCAAGTGTTTCTTTCCTCTTTTTGTTCCATTGTATGTTCTTGTCAATACGATCACCGTTATCAATTGCACAAAAGTTGGAATGTTTGATGTTTGGGATAATCAGAGGCTAATCGTTACATCATAGAAATATGAACTTCCATACTGGCTAATTAGAATAATTAATATGTTAAGCTTTCATTGATACAGCCTCTTCACTAATATCTTTGTATATTTAACGTCCTTTTGAATGTCTTTGTATGCATTTTTTAAACCCGCTTCATTCGTACTTAATTTAATTATGATAGCGCACTTAAAGATTAGATAGATAATAAAAGAATTTTGTTCAGCGCTTGTAATGCTGTAAAAAATACATAGAAAAGCATTATAACCCTTTTATGCCTATTAAAATGACGATTACAAAGTAAGGGGAAAATAAAACATTTGCACACTCCCAAAGACATTTTCATCCTTACCACATTTATTTATATCATTTCATGCCATTGATTTCTATTGACAGCAAGTGGCCAGACCTCGTTCTGCAGTTGATATTGTTTATCAATAACATATTATACAAAGACATGATCAACCAATTTGAAAAATCACAGCTAATTCTACCAACAATAATCGATAGCATATTTCTATTGTCAGACGTGGCAAAAGTCAACGCGTGACAAGATAAGGCTATAACTCCGGAAACAGATTAAATCATTTCCGACAGGCTGTTGAAATCTGTACATTGTATATAGAGCGTGGAAAATAACGGGCAATCTTTTTTCTTTTGAAAATAAATAGTTAAATACTAGGCACAGAATTGTTTTCTTTAGGACTCATTTACTGCCTTAAGTGTAAACTTTGTTTAATGATTCGATTTCAGGAAACAGTTTTCATTTTGGGTTCAATAAATATTTCGATGTTAAAAATGGCTAGTGGAATTCATATGACTGCTTAAACAACAAATCAATACATTCATAGATATTTTCAGATTAATTATACCAATAAGTACGTAAAATTTAAATTGGATGCTGCACCAGTATATAGCTTTACCGTGTACCTTTCTCATCCTTGCCGATTTTCTCTCTTAAGGGGGGCAGGGGACATATTCGAATGATGGCCCCGGTCAAATTTTTTAATAACTCAGACATGGTGTTTTGAAGGTACTGATAACTTCTGATATTTCCCTGTCATTGTAATTCTTTCTTGTTTGTGTGTTGGAAATGAGATATATTTTTGTGTTTTTACCCGAAACTAAGCATTTTGGTAGCTTTGTATGTATTTCTGACTCTCCGAATGGAGGTGAAAAAGTTAAAAATCAAGCTTTGACAGCTGGCGCCAAACAAGTAAGAAATTTCAGATAAATTTTGTGAAAAATCTAAACGTATGACAGACACTTTATTTGTCATTTCTGAAAATGCCATAGCTTGCACTGCGTGTTACAGATATTTTTAAAGGAATCGGGCGGATTCTCGAGTATGCTACACCTTCATGAAGATTGCCCATATTGGTATATTTTAGGTGTGATTTTGGCTGGGTGGGGGTAAATATAAATTGCTGTCAGTCATTTTTTGAAGGAGCAATGCATGCAAACTATTATTTTCTTCAATGTATGTCATATATCATTGAATAATGCTGTGCAACTGGTTATCTGCCTGTGAAACAGATTTTGAAATATTTGGAATTGTGTTTCTGGTCACACTGAAATACAAAATTTTTCATTTTTAGGTCCCCTGCCCCCTTACAGTTACCTATCGTAGCAAATAATCGTGTTTATAAAATATACAAATAATGTAGTAGTACCATAACACGTCGTCGTTCAACACAAATAATAATTGTAGTTGTTTTACGCCATGTCGAATTTTCTCTTTTTTTCCCGCGAAAAAAAAAACGAAACATAAGATAGAGTCCACCTTCGTCGGTACGGTATCTATGTTTTCACAGTTTCGAGGCAAAAGGCGAAAGCACTACATGGATTTAATCAGCCACAATAAATAATACTCCAACGTTATACATAGCACTTCTATCATGCTCATTACACAATTTTACTATTTAACTCGTGATTATTTATTTGGATGTCTAGTAACATATAAATTCTGAGATTTCTATTGTTTAAGAACTTTGATTTATGTTTTTTCTTATTTATATTTGTTTTACAAATTTAATGAGTTAATTGTCATTTATTTCAATTTAAAACTTAAATTTATTTTTATGAAGTTTTTGAACTGACAGGTTTTTACCTATTATGTAAAAAACCTAACTTTATCGGTATTGGAACATATAGACAGAAAATCTACCGGATCATATCAAACGGCACATTTTGCATGGTTATCTTTACCTGGGAAAATATGAGACAGAATTACCTTGATTGGTCCGGTTAAATATTCTCGAGTGGCCTCGTTTACCAGATTGCCCTTTTTATAAGTCCTTCTTGTTAAACAAAAAACAAATTATTGAAATAATGATCTCATCCAGAGACAAATTAGACAAATTATATATATACTATGTATCATATTTCCTTTGGATAATACTAATTCGCTTTATGAAACATAGTACATGACGTGTTATACTTTAAGCCAAACTGTAATCTGATGTTGTTATTTTATCTTAAAATATATATCATTACACGCACTTTTTAAAATGTTATGCCTTTATAAAAGAAAGTCTTGTTGTTTTATTTTTTTTCTGAAAATAAAAACAAAAAACAACAACAAAGGAATCTAAACATTAAGGGCGGCTCTAAATATTCTGATCTTTGAGCATTTGCAAATTTTAACTTTTACGTGTGCACATATTTACTACAACGAGCAATCAGATTAACTACCAAGCGCGCATATGTGTACGTATTTACATTAAGGATTAAGAATAGGGTAAAGGATGCTTACAGTTAAAACGAGCTCACGTGATGTATAAAGTGTTTTTTCCAATGTTTCCATGTTCCATCGCAGTTTGTCAATATACTTTCATATGAAATAGGAGTATTTTAAAAGACAATTATTACAATAACCGAATGATTGACAATCCTTTTTTAATAGTTGAGTTACAAATAATACTGCATGTTCGAGAACAACAGCGTGCAGAACTTCGACACTATGCTATATTTAATTTAACCAAAATCCTATTTCATTGCGATTAATGAGCAATTATATGCGCATTTAACATAAAACTGTTTGAATGAATGATTGTCACGTGCCTGTGGAAGTAGTTTTAGCTTTAATTATCAGTAACTCAATGCATACTGTTTCGAGATATCAAAAAGCATAATTATCACATTTTGTAGTTTATAACTAGTACATGATATGTTTCCTTAAGGGTGACGAAACAAATTAAAATAACTTATTTATATAATGCGCAATAGAAAAGTAAAAACTGCAAAAGATAAATGATTATGAATATTTAAAGGTACTAGGTTATAAATGAACAAATACATCATTCTGAACTTATTTGTATAAACACTATACATTGAGGCAAGGACTCAAATTATCATCAAATGTTCAAACCATGCAAAAATCGATTGCGGTAATCGATTGCCAATATCCTATCAATCTATCAGTCATCTCAAATGATCAATTTATTTGAAAGACTACAGTAAGGTAATTGTATAAGCGAAAATCGATAATGATTTTGTATAAAACAGATATTTTTAGACATTGGAAAATTCACTAAGTGACAACGTCAGGATATAATTCCGGAAGCAGATTTAATCATTTCCGGCATTTCCGGAAGCAGATTTAATCATTTCCGGCGTATCCTGGAAATCATCTTTGATCTAAAATGGGCTTTAATTAGCAATGATATGTTAGAACTATACATATTTTTCTGGAATGATCATCGTACCAATAATTATGTTGCCCTAGTAACCTTTATATCTTAGTTTGTTTGTTTGATTAGGTTTTACCTTGCACTGACACAGTATAGGTCAGTTTGTCAAAACTGCTTTGATATACATTATTGTATCAAACAATTGATAAAAATAATCCCTAAAGAACCTCGAAATGTACGATAGTTTTTTTTAAAGGCACAGTTTAGGTTATATGGCGACTTTCTAGCTTTACTGGTGGAGTAAAACCTCAGGTGCCCTTCCGTGCATTATCGCAGTCACGAACGGTCTCGTTAGAAGAACCACCGACGTTTCGTAAGCTAGCTAGATAGATCATATGAAAGAAACGAAAGTCCCTGTCGGTATTCGAACCCACAGCGGCAAAGGGCAAGTGGTTTGAAATTAACGACTTAACCGCTCGGTCACGGACGCCCTATATATTCCGGGACAATAGGTGTTCTCATTATACTTTGTCATAAAACTGATTGTTTGGTACATGTGTAAGCATTCACGCACCGAAATTCAACAAACAATATTTATTGAATATTTTAACAGAAAAAACTTCCCGAACAACCATTGTATATATAAAATAGAAAGTTATAGTTGTTTCTCTTGTAGCTATCGCAGTAAACTCATCACAATTCTGATTTTGATCATTATTTTGATTTGACGCACCTAGTAGAGAATTTGTTTGTTTGCTTTTTTAATCTTATAACGAATATTTTTCAAGCATTTTGTTATTATTCATACGATCCATTTACTTGTAATAGATCGATGCAAATAAGATTTTCTGTAAATGGAATATCCAATGAAATAAAAAGGAATAAATAACATGAAAATTGCAATCCTGGTTCATTATGATGACACAATGTGTGAAAACGTGCTCGTTCCCTACCTAGCACCGACAAACACACCAGCATTATTTCAAATTCATCAATAACCAAACACTATCTGGACTCCGATAGACAAGATAAATATAACAAGTCTATGTATGTTCGGAACATTTGTTGAGGGCTGATGCACAGTTCTTGAGTTTATATTTGTTTGATGTAAAAACAAAGAATCAATCAGAATCAGAATAAAATGATATACATCTAACAAAAAGAATGATTGTTATTTCATTATCATTGTAGACGAGCAATTTGATACTAAATACAACGATGTGAAATATTAGATTCAGATTGGGTGAAATTAATCTTACAAACGTATTGTTGTTTCTAACTCAATTACAATGTATTATTTCCTCTCAAATTAGCTTGTACATTTTCCATGTTTAACGATTTCAAAATTTCAAAAATATCTGTGTCCACTTATACACTTTTCCAATCCCTTGTTAACAATGTCAGGCAGCGGTCAGATTTCATATTATTACTGACAGACTCCTATCGAGAAATCATCCCATAAACAGCTTGCGTTACAAATCTGATCTAAAGTCAGTATTTATAATGCATGTGATCAATATCAGAATAAGAATTCAAATAATAGATGAATGATGAAGAGCATCCTTTGATGTCATGCTTATTTATTTCACCGTTTTTCTCCGCAGTTATCATGATAATTCTGATCATTTGGTCCTAAGCAGCAATAGCTCAGACATTTTCCACAATTTAACAAGACATTGGGAGAGGCACATCATGCCTCAGAAATCCATATTTTTTTCTCCATTTTATAGAAATCAAAAATGTTTTAATAATAATGGATTTAGAGCATCCTAGATGTCTAACAACCAGAGAAAATAGCGCTTTACGTCCTGTAAAGTTTCTTTAAAATGTAGCAAAATGTAAAGAAAGTAGTATTTTGACTTTCTTCTATTTGGCCTCTTTCAACTTCGGTGGTTCCAGAATTCCTACTTGAATACTGTATTCATAATCACCCTTAGGATACGTTGCCTGCGATTTAAATTTGTCTTTTGACATCTAATCAGTGATATGCAGGCTTCATAACCTCAGATCCACTTTCATAATTCCATTTTATTTAGTTCCGCCCATTGCTTTCTCGTTAAGGGCACACGCTTTTTTTATTGGATGTTTCTAAATTCAAAATGTCACCATTTTCATGTTTAAATGTTGAATTCTGCTTAAGCCGGTGCTACGGGGCGTGATTGGTAACTTCCACTTTTAAGTACCGTCTATAACAATCAAACCGAGCCTGAAACATTTTCAAATTGTCTCTTTGGCGTTTTTTATGGACTCCGTTTTTCGCTTTTCCATACAAAATAAGTCTTTTTAAATATACCAATTGCTTGCAGAGCAAAAAGTAGTTATGTATATGTCATGTTTATTTGTTTTTTTATTTATTAATTTATTCATTTATTTATTTATTTATTTAAAACTGTAACAAATTGCCAAACATTCAAATTTCTTTAGTAATAAATATGATCAAAGAATTTTTGAGGCAAAATGTGCCTTTAATATTTTCATTCGTACAATCGAACAATCATGACTTTTTATTTTAACGGCTTCAACAAATCGATAAATTATTTTTAATTTCAATCAAAAAATGCATTTGATTTATTAGACCTTTGGAACGTAATATGATGATGTATAAACGAATGTTTGCTAAACATGCCTCGCCGGATGTCTTGAATTGATACAAATTTAGAATCTACATATTTAACCAATCTAAAACATTTATAACTGGGAATGTAAATCAGAAAAAAGATTGTCGATGTAATATTTGTCATTGTCTTAAATGAAATATACCTGCAAGAATATTTAGTAATAGTCAATAAATGCTTTTTGTTAATACCATGTTATTGGCCTATTTTAAGTGTCATTGATAAAGTAGTGAAATAATAGCGTGTGTGAAGCAGCACTCTGCTCTGGCTAGAGTCTTTGTGAAAAGACATTTTGATTACGTACATATAATATTATACTAAATAACACTTTCTTTGCTAAATTGATTTTTTCTATTTTTTTATTCAGAACTTGATTTATACTATTTAGTAAAGTATTCTTGTAAAAACAGGTGGTGTTTTATAGAACACCTCCCAAGCAAATCGATTAGTGTTATCAGCATTCATTTTCATCAGATAATGATACCATATATTTGTTATCTTTTGTTATCATATTCCTCAGGACAGAAACCATACAATTTGCTATTTGCTTTGTTATTCATCAAAATAACTAATTTTCAAAGTTAAAATTCAATATCAACAAACAATCAGAATAACTTCATACGAAAAATCGATTACATGGTTTCTTAATTAGACCACCAAAAACCATTACGTGAGAAAAAGTACATCTAGTGATATGTTTATATATTCGGTAGGACCTAAAAAGTAGTATGTTTTGAGCTCAGATACTATATAAGCTGATACAAAGTAATATCAGAAGAATTAATGAGATTGTAAACTATGCAAGTCACAATTCGAACAATTCTAATGTCAATGAAAAACACAATGACTTGGTTAAAAATATATGAACGTTTAACTATGCATGTAAAATGTGCCTCTAATGGTATTCTACTTTAATACGGTACTCATCTATATATATATTATTATTTCATCGGCTGTCGTTTAATTGGAATGTATAATTGAGAAATAACTCAATTCTTATTTAATGATATCAAAATTTCGTCATATTATATTCAACAAACATTGTAAAAATACAATGTCGTAGCGTTCATGATACATGATACCATCAGAAATGCTGAAATTTCATGTTACAGTAATGAAGGTTATTTTGTGTTCGTTTGGTTTATGGTTTATACAGAATTTATTTTATTACGATTGTGTAGGAAGCTATTAGCTTATAAACACACTTTCGAATCCGTTCCTGGAACCAACCAGTACTGAGCAATGAGTGTAAAGTTTCTTGCTTAATGGAAACAACGACTTGCCCCTGTCAGGGTTTGAACCCATTCGGCTAGCGATTATAAGAAGCGTTAACCACTCGGCCATGCCGCCACATGTGTTTGTTCAAACAATGTTCAATCAGTTAGTAACACTATCAACAGACGGTCACGCATCACGCATCATAAATAATAAATAATCCCATAACTAGCATGCTTAACTAAACAAAGCTGATTCTTATGTTTGAATTGATCCTCAATATCATAACATTGAGGAGACATCGTTTTTGTAATTTAAAAATTTGTTGTAATGTGTATATTTGTTTTACTTTATCCTTCTTGACACATTTTAGTATCAACTGTTGTTCAATTACCGTTTAAATAGTCAATCGTTTGAAACATACTATTTAATTCAGGACTGCTTGACACAATCTTTAAAAAATTCTAAAATCTTTTAAATAATCTATCAAATATTATTATGTTAAACTTAGAATCAAATCATTTTAATGGATTATTTTATTTACTCTGTATTTCATCTACTTTATAATTGTCAAGTAACACATTTGCATGTGTCGAAATTTCAAACAGAGTTGTTTATCCACTGTCAGTAGAAGTTTAAAGTAAACTGAATTGACAAGTCTAATGCAAATGCATTTAAACTGAGAGGATGACAAACGGAAAAGTAAACATTTGTAAAGGCTTAATTTAAAGTTGTTTTGTGCACTATAATAATTGGAACATTGCGGGAGGATTTCACCATTAGCTTTTAAACTAAGAATTATTTCATACATATTTAAACCTTGTAGTAATTTTAATTTTTCATATTAAAGTTATGATTTCAAATTTTTTACAAATTTATGTGTATTGCAGTCTTTATTGCAAGCTTCTTAAAGTATTTAATTTTTCTTTAATGAAACAGGAGTATTATTTGTGAATTTCAATCTTCACTATTTGCTTCTTAAAGTATTTCGTTCTTCCTTAATAAAACAGGAGTATTATATTATTTCTTATTTTGTAAAGCCATTATTTGCTAATCAAAAATATCTTGTCTCCATTTGGACATTAATAAATATGTCGCAGGAGACTGTGATTTAAAATTTCTATCAATGTCCTAAAGCAGAAGCCTATGCAAAATATCAAATTGAAACACAAAAATGTTTTTGAAACAGAATATAGTTAGATCTGCAAATTTCTCCTTACTGTACAATTTGAACAAAAATAATCTTCAAATGGGCAATATACCGGCAAAATTGATATATCGTTAAATCAAGTTTCTTTAAAGATAACAAGTAATTAAAGTATGATTTGTGAATCGTTGGAGTGCGTTTATCTAGAGAGTCTGGCGAGTTCTGTAAAGGATAAATATACTGCACATCGATATTGCTGCATTTGATGTTACCATGGTAACGATATTGGTTTGAACATGTAAATAATGTTTTAATGTAAAATGGCATTTCGTAAGACAGTTTATCCAGTTTGTCTATAACGACTTATTTTAGTAACAACAATTATATTTACAAACATTTATTACTTTGTGACTGACATTTTGAACAGAAAAGGTAGATTTTTGTTCAAGCTTTTTAACTTGTTTATGTATCGGTTAGGCTTTACAACACAAAAATAGATAATATTTTATAAGAAATGTTTTTATAGTATAAACTGAAACAAGCGAAATGAAAAGGATCAGAACCAAGAAATAAGATTATATTTCTACTCGTATAAAAAGTTTATTAATTTGGTCTTAGTTTTACCCTGTTTCGAGTTGCTTGTCGCACGATGTAAAACTGTCAATAAATTGATATAATCAACTTTGATTGTGTAAAAATGAATACTTATTATAGCAGACATATATAAATTGGTCAAAAAGGGAGGAATTGTACATATATGTAAAAAGTTTGCATAATTATACTTTCATCCTTTGTTGCTTAACTTTAACTATCGATTATGACATTGAACAAGCAGCATGTTACCTAAACAAACCAGCACACAGTTCTTTCTTGTCCAGAAGACAACAGTCATTGTGAAAAATATAAGCATGTTCAAAAGGAAAATCTTAACATATATTTTATATTACTATAAAGAAATTCGACGCTATATTTGGCGGAGATGAAAACAACTTTAGCATTTGTGAAGACCCCTTTGGTTCAGCGTAATGAAAAGAAATGGAACATCTGCCAATTAATCAAACAGTCATTACTCTCTGTTAGTAGATGTAGTTTGTCTCTGGAAAAAGCCAGACCAATTAATCTGTTTCGGAGAATCTTGCAAAAACAACAATACATTTCCAAGTCCATTGCCACAAGAACACGTCATGGGTTTGTCAATACGGTTATATTCTAAGTAAAGATTTGTATTGGAAATATAGGTTTTAATGCGAAATGAAATAGATATAATTAAAACAGAAAATAACTAAAAATTAACTAACCTGTATACAAATGGTATCATTTAACCATTTAGCGATACAATAATAAAATATAGCTGAGTTTCTTTGACGACAGCAAAGCAGTATAAAACAAATAGATGTACTTTTATTTTTGTTTTATAAGATATTGTCAACTTTACAAAGAAGGAAATAAAATTCTTTGTAAATGTAATCTAGGAATTGTAAGTGAAATTAACTGTTTAATAGTGAAAGCTGCAGATATTTCCATGGCTTGACTGAGGCTGTTCGTGAGTGATACAGAAAGATAAATCAGAAGACACACAATCATATTGTGTAATTCATACACATGGGTATCTACATCATATAATTTAATATATTCATTTTTGCGAAATAAGGCTTAAACTTATTGCCAATGTCCGTGCTTAATATTTAAATCTGCATGGTGTGTACAAGCGTATGTTTCTCGGGAGAAGCTGTCGGGTCGCTTTCTCCGTAACATCTTATCCTTATATTTGAACTTGATAGCTTTGAAACAATGCTGTTCCTTTTTATACTAAATTTTATGAGATTTAGTTTCCTAGTTTAAGTTTGCTGAGTTATGCAGTGGGAACCTTTACACGTTCCGAGCACTGTCGATTATTATATGATATTTGAAACAAGAGTTTGCCTCTGGGTATTTCATGATATTTTTCTTGTTGAAGTTTTTTATAACGTTAAATTTGCTATATCATTGTTCATGTTTATCTAGATTTTAGTGTTATTTCAACAAAATCGTTTTTGTATAGCCTTTTATGTATTTCATAATTAATTTTCCAAATGCGTTTCCTCGTCTGTAAGCTTGAAAGTAATATGTATTTAAGGCCAGTTCAATTCTGTAGATTATGTAAAATAAAGAAGTCATCAGTTCAAGATAAAGGCCAACAGAACATTTTTCATCTTAACCTCAATTAATTAGTAATTAATGGTAACGTATAAGTAATACATATAACTTATAATTTATGGCTTTTATTACGTTTTGTGTCATCTATAGACATTTATTTCTTGCATATCAGATTGGTGTTTCCATTAGTTTTAATCATTCCGGAAATTTCATCTGGCATGGGATGCCAGATGAGGATGTTTTGCCTTGTAGTTAATTTTGTCTTTTGACAGATGTGATGCGCAGGCATCATGCATACCTTTGATCGCCTGAAGCGAATTTTTTGAGTTATGCTCATTATTTCATCGTTAAACTCGCAAGTATGTTTTACTTGAGGACCTTACGATACTTTTAGAACTAAAAGTGCAATACATAATAAAATTTAAATGTCAACGTATGGTATACAACTAATAGACTTAAACTTACTTTTACTTACATCGTTAAATGCTTAATAGCTTTAAAGAAGCTAACATAAAACTGTACATCCTATGGGGAAATAAAAACAAAGCTTACTCTTTATGAAATACCAAAAGGGAATAAAAAACAACAAAACAAACATTATTACGAACATACCATGGGAGAAATAAAGTTTGAAGACTACAACTGTTGCCAGTATACCATACTTGAATGTGGTTTTACAAGCTATGAAAATACAAACAGATGCAATTTGTGTGTAAAACTTAGTAGGAAAAAAGACAGAGTTGAGAGACTTTGGATACTTTTGTAAAGTTGAAAATAAGGAGGAAGAAATGATGATTTTAGAGTTTTGAATTTAATGTATGAGCATTCGTGATACTGTTGTCAATTCACCATGCTGTTACTAGGTAACACAATGAACCAATTGAACAGTTCTTTAAATTAAATTTTTAATGTCCGCAAATTCTTTGTTGACGGTTTCTATTTTTGCCAAATCAACGACAATTTCATTTCATTAATTAAAGCAATATTTCCTTCAAATAACTAAATTTATATCAGATTTTTTAAAATGTCATCATGTCATCATTTGCCAAGAAATGAATGCTAGTTTCGAATATACAATGATCTTTATATAATATACATGCATACTGTACACGAAATGATAAAACAATTGATTTTCTTCTTTTATATTTGTTTAGTAAGATACACACCACTGAAAATAGTAGTTTTGTTTTGAATCAGGCACTTGGCTATCAATAGACATTTTGGACATTTTGGCGTGATTTTGTAAAAACAATATAAAGGAATTTCTTGTTCAAGCTTAAAGGACTTTTTAATTTTAATTATCCTCCATTTCTTTAATCACTAAAATATTCAATATGGGCTTTTTTTACTACTCCAAAATGTTGTTTTCTTCCGTCATTTGTAACATTGAAACACATGAACCAATCGGTAAAATTATTTTGCCTTAATGTTGCCATTCTTACTTGATGGTACTAGACATTAAAACAAATTTGTTTCTCATAAATGCAAGCAATATTGGAAAATATAAATACTATTTTATCTTAATGAGGCAATATCATATATCTAAGAAATTATTAATCTAAAGCTATTATGTGCGGAAGGAAGGCACCACCTGTCACCGGCTAATTAGCTTGAAAATGTCGCTTGCGTATTGGAAATTTAGATACAAAAAAAAGCCAAAGATAAACACGAACATAAAAAACAAACAACATGTGCTTCGTCATCTTATAGTTTTTAATAAGTAAAAAGCAAATATCAAAAAAGAAACGAATCGTATCTAATGCTTTAACTGTCTGATAAAGGAGTTGTTTTAGGTTTGCAAACGAACTCTCGTTATATATTTTCATTTAAAAAAATAATGTAAAATTTCTTATCACAAGTTCATTTGAAGACAAAATTGCATAATTATTTTTTAAAACAACAATCTGAGATTTTCTAATCACAAATACAGACTATAAAGGTAAACATAAAAAAAGTTGCAAGTTGATTTATTTTTTTATTTTATTTTTTATTTTTTTATATATATATATTTTGTGACTGTGATGTTATTGATTGTCTTTGTCACTTAAACACTGTTTTCCTCCGTATATTTTAGATTTATTTTGTAAAAGGCAAATATTTCCGTAACACGTGACAACATCGACATTTAGTTTCAGGGCAAAATTGAATCATTTTGGTTTGTTAGTGTGTTGGCGACTTCCATTCCTAAAATATCAATAATTGTTTCCAAACAAGTATATGTATATTTGTTTAAATGGATTTATACATATTAGGAGGAAAGGGTAAAACATCATGATAAACATAAAAATTATATGTTCATTAAGAAAGAAGAAAAACATTACTGGAGACATTTTAACACAACTTCTGGAAAATATTACTCAAATTGTTTATATTAAAGATAGAACGTTTGCTGATGAGTAGGTGCAACTACGATTTAATAAGTCATTATTATTATTTTCTATCATTTTAACGAGAAATGTAATCATTCTTATTGAAACCATAAATGAAAATAGGAATGGTGAATTCGAGCGAGCTATTTACGTTTTATGTTAATTCTACTGAAAATATAATTGATGAAAACAGAATATATTTATCTATCAAGGTCTATTGTCTATGTTAAGCTAGTAATTCAATGTCAATTGTGATAATCAGATGAAACGATGGTGATAAAATGGACTAAATTAATTCTGACAATAATTTAAGTATTTATTTAAGTGAATTTCTTCTGTCTATTACGATTTTGAAATCAATTAATTGTTCTGGGTATGAACATAGATAAGAAGTAAGTGTTGGTTTTTCTAACAACTCCCAATATGGTTTAGAATGAAAAAAGTGAAATTATCTAACAGTATGGACAAGTAATTCCGTATATGGAATTTAAGAGATGGTTTTACATGCAACAAATATTAGTTTAAGCTGTGTACTGTATTGATTGGCAAAGTATTCATAGCAATTCATCAAATAGTTCACCATGACGTTAAATACATACAAGTTGTATTTACTTTACTCATGTAACCGCTAAAGAAAAGAGAAACGTCAATAAACTGGGTCATTTAATCAGTTATTGTTGTTGCAGTACACATATTAAAACATCCATGTTTTGTCCGTGAAAAATGATATTCGAAGTATATTGATCAAATGGAATTTAACAGTTAATCTATCCTATATAGAGTGGATGTTTTGCGTGTATTTAATGAAATGTTATAGAGTTTCACTGTTTTGAACTATTGTAAGATTTGATGTACCGGTATTCGTGTTCAATTCATTGACCAAGGAAAGACTACCGGCAAACAACTGCAGAAATGCAAGGACCTTTAAAATATACCCAGCAATAAAGTGCGCTTTATTTCACTATACTTTGTTTTTTGGTTGGACAATTGTTTTTTCTGTATATAAAGTCTTTTTTTTCTGTTTTAAAGCCCAAGCTGATCTATGTTATTTAATTCAAATTTTATGTTGTTTTTTTTTTTGTTTTTGTTTTTGTTTTTTTGTTTTTTTGGTTTTTTTTGTCTTTTTGACCTCAATTAATTTCTGAAGAAGTGATTTTGTATTGCTTCCTCAAATATCTAAGATCTGAAGATTGGAGCCTGTTCTTGTTTACAACATACTAGTGCTATAAATAATGGCATATCTTACAATTGAGGTATTATTAATGTTCATACATACACGTTATACATGTATATGTAAATAAGTAAAGCAAACGATTCGTTTCCCCATATTCTATATCTAGAAACGCACATTACTTACGAGGTATTAAGAAAGCTTAACAGTGATATCATGCACTTTTTAAAGATAGAAGTATTGAAATACTTTTCTTGAAACGACAAAAAATAGAAGCCGAAGGCTTTATAAACAATTTTGAAATATTGCAATTGTCTGTTGAAGTGATCGATTAGAATGTATGCAAGAAAAATAACTTCTGCCTTAAATATCCTGTATAATATGTAAATAATTTACAAAAACATATCAGAAATGACTCTGACAGACTAGATAAATATAACAAGTTCGTGTATGTTCGGAACATTTGTTGAGTGCTTATGCACAATTCTTGATTTTATAATTGTTTGATGTAAACAAGATCCTTTTAAGAATCAGAATAATTTGATTAACATTGTACCAAAAAAAGAATGTTATTTCATTATCATTGTAAACAACGGATTTGATACTTTAAGCTAAAACAACGATGTCAAATATAAATTTCAGCTCGGGCGAAATAGTTTTACAAGTATATTGTCATTCCTAACTCAATTACAATGTATTATTGTTTCAATTTAGCTTGTACATTTTCAATGTTAACGAAGCTAATTTCAAAAATATCTGCGTCCACTTTTCCGATCCCTTGTTAGCAATGTCAGGCAGCGGTCAGATTTCAGACTATTACTGACAAACTCCTATCGAGAAATCATCCCATAAACAGTATACGTTATAAATCTGATCTAAAGTTCGTATTTATAATGCATGTGATCAATATCAGAATAAGAATTCAAATAACAGATGAATGATGAAGAGCATCCTTTGATGTCATGCTTATTAATTTCACCGTTTTTCTCCGCAGTTATTGTGATATTTTTGATTATTTGGTCCTAAGCAGTAATAGCTCAGACATTTTCCACAGTTAAACAAGACATTGAATTGGAGAGATATTAAAATCCATATAATTGTTTTTTGTCATTTTGTAGAAAAGTTAAAAATGTTTTAAAAATTATGTTTTTTGACACGTTGGAGAATCCAAGATGTTTAGGGACTAAAGAAAGTAGCGCGCTGAACGTGCAGAAAAGTGTCATTAAGGTAACAAAATGCAAAGATCTTGACTTCCATACAAAAAAACTTCATTATAAATATACCATTTGCTTGTAGAGTAAAAGATAGTTAATGTAAATGTAAAATTTGTTTATGTTTTTACCTTTTTAAAAAAAACTGTAGCAAATTGCAAAAAATAAGACATTTTTGCAATAAAAATTATCAAAGAATTTCTGAAACATTATTTGTCTTTATTATCGTACATTCAACAATCATGACTTTTCTATATACACGGCTACAGCAAATCCATGAATTATTTCAATTTGAATCCAGAAAATATTTGATTTATTAAACCTTTCGCACGTAATATGGTCAAGAATGAACTGTTGTTTGCTTAATATGCCTCACCGACTGGGTTAAATTGATATAAATTTAAAATCGTGTTAACCTTTACTTCGCCAGTCTATATTATTTATAACCGGCAATGTAAATTAGAAAGAAAGAATGTTAATGTATTATTTGTCATCGCCTTAAATGAAATATATCTGCAAAAATCTTTGGTTATAGTCAACTAATGCTATTTGTGAATTCTCTGTTTGCCTAACAAAGATTGTGACTTTTTATTGTGACTTTTTATTGTTACATATTTTTCAGTTGATTATTGATCATGAAATAATGGCGTGTATTAATGTGTATTTGAGTTCCATGTAAAGTAGCTGTCTGCTCTGACCAGAGTTGTTGTAAAAAGCTATTTGTATTAAGTTATAAATAACAAATATTTTTTCAGAACTTTTTTTATACTTTTCAAATAGAGCATTCTTGTGAAAACAAGTGGTGTTTCCTTGAATAATTCCCAAGCAAATCGATTGGTATTATTAGTATTCATTTTCATTGGATAATGATACCATATATTTCTTATTTTTTGTTGTTTTGTTTCTCATGCTAATACTTTTCACGACAAAATCAGTACAATTTGCACAAAGAAATCATGATTTGATATGTGATGTGTGGTATTAATTTTTCAAAAATAAATTTGCATCAAATCTGTTTCAAACTGTCACCAAATTTAAACGCTGCATATGTTTCACTGTAATTTGTTGCAGCAACAATCCCTACTGAGCATATGGGCAGCCATCGTACTTTCTATTAAAATAACTAATTAAAATTCAGTATAATTAACAATTAGAATTACCTTATACAAAAACTCGATTACATATTTCCTTAAACCCAACAGTATTACACGACGCAAAAGTCATTACGTGACGAAATGTACATTTAGTGATATGTTTACATATTCGGAAAGTCCTAAAATGTATGTTTTGAGCTAAGACACTATATAAGCTGATACAAAGTATTATAATTGAGATTATAAACACAGTTAGTCATAATTCGAATATCTATGACAACAAAATGGTAAAGCTAACGATATTCGAACGTTAACTATGTATTTAAAATGTGCTCAAATGTTTTTAGATTTAAATACGGAACTGATCTATATTTATTATTATTTTATCGACTGTCGTTTGATTGGAAATGTCTTTGGAGAAACAACCCATATTGTTTTTGTAAAATCATATTTTATTCAACAAACACATATGTGGGTGAATACATGTATAATGTCGAAGCGTTCATAACTCATATCACCAACTAATACCAACTGAAAAACTAAAATTTGCTTGCTAAAATTTCATGTTACAGTAATGAAGTTAATTTTGTGTTCGTTTAAACAATGTTCCATCAATTAATAACACTGTCAACAAAGCGTCACGCATCACGCCATTTCTGAGAGACAAATAAATCATTCCATAATAAGCATGCTTAAACTTAACAAAATCTGATCTTGTGTTCGAACTCATTTTAAGTGGTATAACATTGAGTATAGACAGTTAGCGTTTTTGTAATTTAAGAGTATGTTGTAATATTAAAGTGACATAATGTCCATCCAAGTGTTTATAGTGAGTGAATAGGTTAAAGTAGAAAAAGTTTGCATTTTGCTTTATTCCTTTCATTTCTATAATGCACTTCTCATGAACGTTGCCAACCCAAGAAAATGTCTATAAATAACAATTATAATTTACTTGTAACCTTCAATTTATAAAAAGAGTGGGTGTCATTTGAATATAAAATAAAATCAGGCTGATGTATATTTGTTTTACTTTATCCTTCTTGACATTTTTCAATATCAACTGCTGTTCAATTACCGTTTAAATAATCAATCTTTTGAAACATACTTTTTAATTCAGCTCAGCTTGACAATGAAAAATTTAGCATAATGTCACTTCAATAATTATTATATTGAAGGAAATGATGTTATGCTTATTTTTGATCGAGTTCTCAAACGTTTGTCCACATATCTTCATTGTTGAATATTTCATCATTAAAGATAGGTAATATTTGTTACTTTCCAAGGAAGATGTCTTAAATCACGCCTGATGAAGCTAACAAATATCCTAGTTAAAGATGTAATCATATTTACATATAAAATGTCTAATATCTGAAATTAGTAATACAGTAAATGTATTTATTCAACAATGTTTCAACATCATCTCTATCGTTACTTTCTCTATAAATGAGAAATACTAAAGTCATTGGTTTATAAAATACAAAAAATTACATTACAGACTTTTCTGAAATATTCAAAATGTTCAAAAAGAAAAATCAATTATGGCCAAATCACAAACATTATTTATAATGGTTCATTTTTGTCAATATTTTCTATGACAAAGAGAGCATAATATACCCTTACGCGATCTTTCAAAAATTCTCAAATCCTTAAAATAATCTATTAAATATTATAATGTTAAACTTAGAATCAAATCATTTTAATGGATTATTTTATTTCCTCTGTATTTCATCTACTTTATAATTGTCAAGTAACACATTTTCGTGTGTCGAAACTTCAAATGAAGTTGTTTGCCCTCTATCAGTAAAAGTTTAAAGTAAACTGAATTGACATTCTAATGCAAATGCATTTAAACTGAGAGGATGACAAACGGAAAAGTAAACATTTGTAAAGGCTTAAGTTAAAGTTGTTTTGTGCACTATCATAATTGGAACATTGCGGGAGGTTTTCACCATTAGCTTTTAAACTAAGAATTATTTCTGACATATTTTAACCTTGTAGTAAACGTTCTGTTGTCATAATATTTTGTGTTTTGCAGTCTTTATTTTATCCGTCTTATAGTATTTATTATTTCCTTCATGAAACAGGAGTATTATTTAATTTTGTGAATAATTTCAATCTTTAATATTTGCTTCTTAAAGTCTTTTGTTCGTCCTTAATAAAACAGGAGTATCATTTTATTTCTTTTTTTGTAAAGCCATTATTTGCAAATCTTAAACATCTTGTCTCCAGTTGGGCATTAATTAATATGTTGCTAATTGATTAAGACTGTTTATGGACAGCAATGGTGATTTTAAATTACCATAATTGCCTCCTAGCACAAGTCTATGCAGAAATTAAACTGAAACACAAAAATGGCTTTTGATATAGAATTTAGTTAGATCTGTAGAAATCTTCTGCTTATAGAGCCTTGTAAAGTAGCAGCTTCGTAGCAATTCTTGAATAGTGGAATATACTCTTAGTTATAAAAAATTTTGACAGGCTATATGGCCCTATATAAACGGTTGTTTGTAAATATAACCCAAGCCGCTAGCATCATATTTAGAGGAATAAAGCGAGATTTCTTTATTAATTGACTGACAGCAGTCGTGTATATAAAACTAGAAAAACGTCACGATTGTCCAATGAAAAGCGACGTTACAAACGTGCATTATTATAAAGTGGAATATACATGTATTTCACGACTTAAACAATGCATGAGTCTAAACAAGAAATAAGAGCCATACTCAGGTAATGACCATGATTCGTCATTTGGACTCAAAAGTGCAAGAACTTGTTTCGCAATCGAGCTTAAATAAATATGTTGATTACAAAATAAACTAACTAACAAGAAATCAGTATTTCATGTGCGGCATATACATAACTATTTCATTATTAAACGTAAATGTACAATTAACACAAAAATCTTTAAATTGGCACTATACCTGCAATAGCGGATCTCTCGTTAAATTAAGTTTCATTAACGATTACAAGTTATTAAAGTATGATTTGTCAATCGTTGGATTGCGTTTATCTGGAGAGTCTGGCGAGTTATAAAGGATAAATACACTGCACGTCGATATTGCTGCATTTGATGTTACCATAGTAACGATATTGGTTTGAACATGTAAATAATGGTTTAATGCACAACGACATTTTGTAAGACAGTGTATCCAGTTTGTCTTACTAATAACTTTAGTGACAACAATATTCAACAAACAATTATCGTTTTGAAACTGACATTTTAAACAGAAAAAGTAATTTTACAAGCTTTTTTTTAAAACTTGTTTTTGTATGGATTAGGCATTACAACACAAAAAGCAGACACTTAAGAGAGTATCTGAAATATAAAGTGAAAAAGTGAAACGAAACACTAAATGAATTTGATTGTAATTGTTATTAAGAATTTGATGTTATTTTTGTAATAGATATTGCTTTAGATGTTTGAATTGGGTATTAGTTTATACTCTGACCAAAACAATTCCACCACCAGTTGATATTTGTAGGATGTTAATTTGTCAGTAAATTGACATTTAACTTTGTAACAGTGAGTTCTTACCATAATAGATATTCATCAATTTTGTCAAGAAGGGGACATTTTTACATGCTTCGTATTAATTTATTATTTAAAAAGGAGAATGCAGAATAATACTTTCATCCTTTGTTGATTAACTTTAACTATCGATTATGACATTGAACAAGCAACATGTTACCTAAACAAACCAGCACACAGTTCTTTCTTGTCCAGAAGACAACAGTCATTGTGAAAACTATTAGCATGTTCAAAAGGAAAATCTTAACATACATTTTATATTACTATAAAGAAATCCGACGCTATATTTGGCTGAGATGAAAACAACTTTAGCATTTGTGAAGACCCCTTTGGTTTACCATAATGAAAAGAAATGGAACATCTGCCAATTAATCAAACAGTCATTGGAGAATCTTGCAAAAACAAAAATACATTTCCAAGACCATTGCCAGAAGAACACGTCATGGGTTTGTCAATAAGGTTATATTCTTAGTTAGGATTTTTATTGAAAATATAGGTTTTTAATGCAAAATGAAATAGATATTATAATGAATACAGAAAATATCTAAATAACAACTTTCCTGTATTATACAAAAAGTATCATTTAACTATTCAGCGATACAATTATAAAATATAGCTGAGTTTCTTTGATGACGGCAAAGCTGTATAAAAAAATAGATGTATTTATATTTTTGTTTTATAAGATATTGTCAAATTTACAAAGAAGGAAATATTAATCTCTGTAGAATGGTCAGTGAAATTAAATGTTTAATAGTGAAAGCTACAGATATTTCCATGGTTTGACTGAGGCTGTGAGTGAGTGATACAGGAAGATAAATCAGAAGACACACACAGATTATGAAATTCATAGGCATGGATATGTGACTTACGTCATTTAGCGTATGTTTCAATTCTATGCATGGCGGTTTTGAGAAATAAGGCTTAGTCTTATTGCCAATGTCCGTGCTTCATATAGAAATCTACATGGTGTGTACAAGCCTATGTTTGTCGGGAAAAGCAGTCGCGTCGCTTTTTCCGTAACATCAAATCCTTATATTTGAATTTCATAGCTATAAAACAAGGCTATTCTTTTTTTATACTAAATTTTATGAGATTTAGTTTCCTAGTTAAAGTTTGCTGAGTTATGCAGTGGGAACACTTACACGTTCCGAGCACTGTCGATTATTATATGATTTTGAAACAAGAGTTTGCCTCTGGGTATTTCATGACATTCTTGTTAAAGTCAAAGTTTTGTATTATAAAATTTGTTCATGTTAATCTGTATTTTAGTGTTATTTCAACGAAATCGTTTTTGTATAGCCTTTGATGTATTTCATTATTAATTCTCCAAATGCGTTTCCTCGTCTGTAAGCTTGAATGTATTATGTATTTAAGGCCAGTTTAATAATGTAGATTATGTAAAATAAAGAAGTAATCAGTTCAAGATAAAGGCCAACAGAATATTATTCATCTTAACCTTTATTACATAGTTATGAATGGTAACGTATAAGTAATACAGATAACATATCATGTATGGTTTTTATTACGTTTTGTGTCCTGTAAAGACATTTATTTCTTGCATATCAGATTGGTGTTTCCGTTAGTTTAAGATGTGCCGGAAATTTCAACTGACATGGGAGATGCCGGATGAGGATGTTTTGCCTCGTAGTTAATTTTGTCTTTGGACATATGTGATGTGCAGGCACAATGCATCATTACCATTGATCGCCTTTAGCGATTTTATTGAGTTATGCTCATTATTTCATCGATAAAGTCGCAAGAAAGTTTTTACTTGGGGATCTTACGATACTTTTAGAACTAAAATAACAATGCATAATAAAATTGTAAAGGGCAACGTATGGTATACAACTAATCGACTTAAACTTACTTTTACATACATCGTTTAATGCTTAATAGCCTTAAAGAAGATAACATAAAACTGTACGTCCTAAGGGGAAATAAAAACAAAGCTTACTCTTTATGAAATACCAAAAGGGAGTTAAAAACAACAAAACAAACACTATTAGGAACATACTATGGGAGAAATAAAGTTTGAAGACTACAACTGTTGCCAGTTTACCATAATTGAATGTGGTTTTACAAGCTATAAAAATACAAACAGATGCAATGTGTGTGCAAAACTTAGTTGGAAAAAAGATTTTTTAAAGTGTTGAGAGAACCATTTATAAAGTTGAAAATAAGGAGGAAAAATTGATGATTTTAGAGTTTTGAATTTAATATATGAGCATTCGTGATACTGTTGTCAATTCACTTTGATGTTACTAGGTGAAAAGTGATGCTTTTCAATGAACCAATTGAACAGTTTTTTAAGTTGAATTTTTAATGTCCGCAAATTTTTTGTTGACAGTTTCTATTTTTTGCCAAATCAACGCCAATTTTATTTCTATATTTTAAAAAATATTTCCTTCAAATAACCAAAGTTTTTATCAGATTTTTAAAATGTCATCATTTCATCATTTGCCAAGACATAAATGCTAATTTCGAATAAAAAAATGATCTGATATTTTAATTGTATAATAATAATGCATACTGTATAAGAAATGATCAAACAATTGATTTTCTTTTTTTATATTTATCCACAATTTTAATTACCCTCGCTGATTGAATTCTTAATCAATTGATTTTCTGATTTAAAATAGATTTTATCTGTTCAGTAAGATTAACACTACTTAAAATGGAAGTTTTGTTTTGAATCAGGCACGTGGCTATCAATAGAAAATTACGGACATTTTGGCGTGATTTTGTAAAAAAAAAAAACATGAAGGAGTTCTTTCTTCAAAATCAAAGGACAATACAATTTTTATTATCGTTCATCTTTTCAATCACAAAATATTCAATATGGGATATATTTAATACTCCAAAACGTTGTTTTCTTCGTCATTTGTTACATTCAGATACATGAACCAATCGGTAAAATTATTTTGCCTTAATGCTGCCATTTTACTGGATGGTACTTAACACTACTAAAAATGGAAGTTTTGTTTTGAAATAGGCACGTGGCTAGCAAAATAAATTTAAGGACATTTTGACGTAATTTTGTAAAAAAAACATAAAGGAATTCCTTGTTCAAAATCAAAGGACATTTCAATTTTTATTATCGTTCATCTTTTCACTCACTAAAATATTCAATATGGGATATATTTACACTCTAAAACGTTGTTTTGTTCGTCATTTGTTACATTCAGACACGTGAAATAATCGGTAAAATTATTTTGCCTTAATGTTGCCATTTTTATTGGATGGTACTAGACATTAAAACAAATTTGTTTTTCATAAATGCTAGCAGTATTGGAAAAGATGAACACTTTTTTACCTTAATGAGGCAATATCATATATCTTAGAAAATTATTAATTTAAAGCTATTATGTGTGGAAGGAAGGCAACATCTGTCACCGGCTAATTAGCTTGAAAATGTCGCATGCGTATTGGAAATTTAGATACACAAATAGCAAAAGATAAACACGAATATAGAAAATAAACAACACGTGTTTTGTCATCTTATAGTGTTTAATAAGTAAAAAGCAAATATTAAAAAAAGAAACGGATCATGTCTAATGCTAGGGATGTTTGATATATGAGTTATTTAAGGTTTGCAGACGAAATCTCATTATATACATTTTTTTAAATAAGAGTCTTTAAAATTTTCTAATCACAATACTTTAGAGGTAAACTTGTTGTTGTAGTTTTTATTCTGACATTAAATTTTTGACTGTGTTGAGTTAAACTGTCTCTTGAATGTAAATCTGAGTGAAACTTAATGCCTCTCAAACAGCCTTGCTTGTATGAAATTAACGAGAATATAAAATCCATTTAGTTAATAAAATATCTAAAAATCACAAAATAAAATAAAACAATGCTTTTTCAGGATTCGAAACAGGGTCTTTACACTCACTGACAAACTGGACAAATTCTCATAATACTATATGCATAAATATTTACCATAAATATAATTAGGAACGCATTTATGTGTTCGGGGTAATGACCATAGATAAAAAGGTAAGTAATGCTTTTTATGACAGCTCAAAAACAGATTAAAAAATGAAAAAAGAGTAGGTATCTAAAAGACTAAGTGTGGAAAAGTAAATACGTTTATTAAACTTAAGAGACGGTATTACATGTAACAAATATAAGTTTTAGCTGTGTACTGTATTGATTGGCAAAACATAACAATTCATCAAATAGTTCACCATGACTTTAAATACATACAAGTTTTATTTACCTTACTCATCTTATCGCTAAAGAAAAGGGAAACGTCAATAAACTGGTTAATTTAATCACAGTGCACTATTAAAACATCCATGTTTTGTCCGTGAAAAATTATTTTGTAGTATCTTCATCAAATGGAATCTAACAGTCAATCTATTTTATATAGAGTGGATGTTTTGCGTGTATTTTATAAAAATTTATAGAGTTTCACTGTTTTGAATTATTGTAAGATTTGACTACCGGTATTCGTTTCAATTTCATTGGCCAAAAAAAGGCTAGCGATAAACAACTGCAGAAATGCAAGGACATTAGCAATTTTCCCAGCCTTATTTACACTGCGCGTTATTTCACTATACCACAAGGCACAAAATAAGAATGATTTTTTTTACATTCTTATGAATAACAAAGGATGTTTTTTTTTTAAATTCTGTAACAAATTGATAATATTGATCTATATTAAAACCTAGAAGTGTTTTCATGGTAAAATCCAGACACTTAAATTAATGGCAAGTAAGAAGGTCTCGAATGTAAAAGCTGAAATAAGAACATTGTCTCCTGTAGTCATAAAATATGAACGTTATTAACAAAAGATTACTGACTACATTTTGTTTGATGGATACAACTAATTGCCAAAGCAGTTTTCCCTTTGAATAAATAAATCACCGTACAGATAATTTTACATCGACTTAAATTACAAAGCAGACATTTGCAATTATGTCCCCACAGATGAACGTGACCTTCTGATTGTTTGAAATCATAAAGAAGTAAACATTTGAATTGATATTGTTTTTTTTTCTAAGACATAGAACAAGGTTGAATAGTTTTCAAATCAACGCAATATAACTGTTCGAACTAATATTAAGGCTTTTTACGTCGCAATATATGTCACATGGAAGATAGCCGGTAGAGGCTCCTATGGCATGGTCGCAGTTTCGGTTGTCGATATGTTCGTACTTTATATGAAATCTTTAATTATTGATTTCATAAAAATCTATTTTCAGCAGATCTCCGATAGAAAGACCTTCGTCTGATTCATTTGCAGATCGGTCAAAACAATGGTTTGGAGGCTCGTTTCTATTACTATATAAGGTACAATGATCTAGCCTAAGAAAATAGTCACGAGAGGCCCGGATGGCTTGATTACATTTTGGCGTTTGCGATTTGTTTTTTCTGTATATAATAAAATCTTCGAATTTTGAAGAGAAAAAAATCACTAATTTGTACAGCTTGCCGTCAGTAAACCATGGCAATGGTTTGAAGGCTGGATTTTACAGCAATAAAAGGTACATAGCTCTTGCTCAAGCTACAGCCACCTGAGGCACGCATGTCATTGTCATTGTTCGGTTGGAGATTTGCTCCTTCTGTATATAAAGTCTTTGTTTTCTGTTTTAAGTACCCAAGCTGATCTATGTAATAAAATTCAAATTTTATGCTTTTTAGGCTTTTTTGACCTCAATTGATTTCCTTTAAGGTTGAGCCTTCAGACTGCAACTGAAAATACTCACGCGACCACGGCAAACCTCGATCAGCTGCGTCATTGTGGGTCGCGTGGAGGTTGTGCTCATTGAATGCCACCCTTTCTTGTTGATCTTTTTTCATATTTTACACGTTTCCCCCTTCAGTAACTTATATTGAAAATTTTATTAAAATGATCATTGGTTATGTCTAGCTTGCGAGATGTATTAGTTATAAATTATTTTAAGAAATTTACCATAGTCAGAGTTAAAGTTTGCATATCAGGTACATTCGAGACAATATTAGAAATTACAATTTTGTTTTACAGCGCTATATGTTAAATATATTTTAAAGCTACTGCATAAAATGCACAATGAGGGGGAATTTATGTATTGTTACCATGGAAACATTATTGGTTTCTGCTTTGTTATATAATTTTGTCTTGAAATGCACGCTTATATGCCATTTACACTTGAAAGAAGTAATTTTGTATTGCTTCTTCAAATACAATGTTTCTTAAATCTGTAGATCGGAAAAAGTTGTTGTTTACATTATGCTAGTGCTATAAATAACGACATTTCTTACAAATGAGAAAATGTTCATATATTCATGATAAATAATATTTACCTACATGTTATGTTATTATTTGTTGTTTGCGTATTCATTCATATCGACTAACTTGTGTTTGTTGTTGTTGCTGGTTGTGCTTTTGTTGTTGTTTTTTTTTCTCTTTTGAGCATGTGTATATTTGTTATTATTATTGTTTTTATTTTAATTGGTTTTATAACAGAAAAAATTAAATTCATGCATACGTTATTTTATTTACTTGTTTTAACAATGTTTACATGTAACTGTTATTTCCCGATGTCAGAACCTTAACAGTTTCTCAAGAAAATGACTGGACTTATCTTGTTTTGTTTTTTTTTGGTCCTTCGGAAATTTTGATTCCAGCACTGTTCAATAGTGAAAATAAAGTACAGCTCAAGCCGATCCTAGCGGGCGTAAGGCATGTCGCATTTCTTTCATTATCCTTCAATCGGAGAAGTTGTTATCATAAGTAAGCAATTCGGGAAATTCCGAATACTGAAACAAATATAATGTAAACGACCTCAACGTAATTGTTACTTGTTTACTTACCAGATATAAACTACCTGCATGTAAGAACAAATGGATGCACAAATCTTAAATATTTCAACACATTGACTTTTCTTCAGGATGGTTCGCCATCTTTGGAGGCTCAACCTTTTCTTGAAGACATGTACCAAACAACAATTTTATCGTATTGCATATTGCACGGCATATTGAGTAAAAACATAAATCTGTATATTAGTTTAATTGAAAATGATCTAACTCAATAACATAATGACTCCAAGATGGTATAAAAATGAACAAAGACGAGTAAACGGATCTATACTAAATTATAAAAAATACTTCAAACCTTATTGTAACATTGCACTTGTCTAGTGGCATAATAGTTTAGAGGTTATGCATGGTAAAGAAGTTTACGCGTTAAAAGTATACTACAAACAAAAAAAAAGTTAGCAAAACCATACTCATTACGTTAAGGAAGTATTTTCGGTTTCTTAATGTCAATATTTTCTGTTTATCTAATTCTACAAAATGTGTGTCGTTTAATTTTTAATTGAAACAACCTACAAGAAACAAAACATCAAAGACAAAATTTCCCACGTACTTAAGTAAAAAATAATTAATTAACTTAATTGAATTAAATTCCCGCTGCTTCATTATTTTCAAGTGATTCCATTTTAATTACAGCCTTCTTTGTGAGATATCAAATATCCAATTAAAATATAATTATATGAAGCATAAGGAAATAAGAATAATTAAAAGGTGTGTAAACTTCAGGTTATACCTTCAAAGTAATGGGATCCAGTTTTAACCAATACGTTATTGAGATTAAATGAAGCAAGGTTCATACTTAATCCGGTACAAGTGGGCGTGATGAATGTTGCATATTCAATTAACTTTTATGAGCAGACTTAATGAAACGTAGTCTGTAATTTTCAACTTCTCTTTGTTTACATTACACTCGAAGGATCGCTTCCATTCAAAAGTTTTTAACGTGGGTCTAAAGCAACAAATTATGCTGTATCACCATATGTATTCAAATGAAGATTAGATTGTAAACGTCGAAAGGATAGCAAAAATCACAATATTTTATCATAGAAGGTACAACATCGAAAGAAACAATTTTGATAGTTTTAAAAGAAAATTAATGAACATGAAAATCCAATGCAATATGCATTAAATTAACAACAAATTGTTTATAGTTTGATAGGTCCGAAGTTATCAGTATACTTGATTCGTGAATACTCACATGTTTTCAAAATAGTGGGACAAAAGGCAATGGCGTTTCCATTAATAAAAACAACTTTTAAATATAGTTTAATCATATAAATTAAAATCAAATTATGTTTGTCAAAACATTATGCTAATGCTATATGATTTCTGTACACATTTGTTAAGGTTAGTGGTAATATTGCAGGCATATTGCACTCTTGGGCATGATACACAAAATGGTATTGTCTATCACTGAAAACAATTTAACAGAAAAAAAATTTATTCATCATGTTTACTTTATTTTAGTTCAAATCACTATTTTACAGTAAAAATATATATAATAATATTTTAGATATATCAAACAAAGAAGCGACGTAAACGAAATTGACAATATTTTAGCAAAATTCTCTTTTGGTACAGAATTAGCTTCGAGTGCTAGAATTGTTTCTGCTTTTTCTTCCTTTTTTCTCTCTTTTTTGTTGTTGTTGTTGTGGTTTTTTTGTCGATTCACTTAAGGTATTGTACATCTCTTCAATAATTGTTTACCAAATATGAACTTTAATAAAGACTGCAATATTTATGCCTATTCTGAAGTTACAGAAGCAGTCTTTATCATATTAGATAAATCAAAACATTTTTGACTTGTCTGACCCTAGCAATGTATCAGGAATTCTAAAATAATTTCACGTATGTATTGAATTTGCGTAAAGTGCGCATCCTTAAGCAAAATGTGATGGGATATCTCTTAAACAAAAAGCAGCTTTGTCAAATATTTTATTTTTTGCAATAAAGGATATTGGATCTTCAAAGTATTTTATTCACAACCAGAAATATATAACGGTTATACTACTGCAAATATAATATCAGTTTGTGTAAGCAACATATTATGTACATATTTCATTTAACAAGATTGTATTGTCTATTGGTGTTGTTGATTTTATGGGAAGTTGAGTCATTTAAAAAAAGTGTTATATACCCCAAAATGGTTGTTTTAAAAATGCCACTGTTGTACAGTTACAGAACTTGGAAGTAGGTGTTTTGTTAATTTTGTGTTGTTTTGAAATAGATGCATTGAACAATACTTTTAATATTAATTCTTGGATGGTCTTATTTTTAATATGATAATTAATTATAAAATGTGACATAACGGCATTAACCAGTGTAACTGTCAGAACTGTCACTGTTTAAGATGTACGAATAGTGCTTTGATTACAAAAATATATCTGCCAGATGTCTTCCGGGACTAATCAACAAGTAATTTGGAAATATGTTTCTTAATCAATAGCTAGACCAATTTATATGTTTTTGGAAGGTATTGCATGGATAAAAATATTTTGTCAGGTCTTATGCAGTTGTATGCGTCGCATATGCATGAAATAACGTTTGTTTTCCACAATGTAGAGTAATAGAATGTATAGTTCAACAAACAAGACAACCAATAAGAATGAGAAGAGATACTTGATTTATAGAAATGGAAACGTTTAATTACTGTAATACTTGTAATATTCCAAGACATTGTACATGTATATTAATAATTTAACTAGGTTTGTAAGAGTACTTTTTACCGATTTTCGGTCAGTACAATGTTTTTGCAAGGAAGGAATTACCCCTTGTGCACTATTTGTGTATCATTTTGGTACTATTTGATAATATTATGACACACATTCGTTTAATCTGAAATAACAAGAACACTTTGCGTTTTTGTACTCAACTAAATGTGATGTAAATACATGTAGTTGTATACTAGTAATTGTTGATTTGGCATAAAAGTCAAGCTTTAAAGGAATTATTAGTATATATCAGAAAGGTTAAACTCAAAAGAAATCTAATGAGATATGCTTAAGGTATATAATTCATTTTCATTCAAGCATATAATATGATTCTGGGAAGATTAAGCTGTACTCGTGTTATGCCTGAGGGAAGGATCGAGTAATATTCTTATGTGAAGTAACAACCAATCTTTCTGTAACATTTCAAAGACTTCGTAGTATCTCTGTGACAAAGTGCACCAGGTATCTTTATTATATCCGCAATTCTTATAATCATCCATTTATACGATTTAATTTAAAAAGTATAACACAGCGTTGTGGTAAGATTTATTGTCTGCTAAATTAATGCTAAGTCAAAGGCAATAACACTATAAATATTGAAAAATTCCACACGCAAACCCAAAGGTAAAGAACTTTACCTGTTGACCAAATTTCTTGCCAACACTTTTTGACTCTAGGTCAAATACTTTACCTTATTACGAAACAAGTTGAAAATTGCAAACTTGTACTAAGTCTAGGACAATAACCCTTTATTACTGATGGACATGAAACTCCAATGCAAGCAAACCCTCGGGTGCACAACGACCAACATTCTTGTAGTTTTATGACTCTAGGTCAAATACTTTTTGACACAAAGTGAACGTTATGGATAACAAATGTTTTAATAAGTTTGATGGAGCGGTAACTCATATAAACCAGGACAATGGTCTAGCTTATATGCTATGTCACATTGTTTTGTCTGGTTATGGGTCTTTTATTGTTAAGCAGTATTATATTTGTCAAAAGCAAGATCGCTAGTTATGCCAAGTACTGTCGGGAAATAAATAAAATTCGCTTATGCAGTAGAAATTTTTGATTATATATTTAGGCAAAGTGATTTATGGCTTTGACATTTTACGATGATGAATATTTGTTTTATTGGTATAAAAAAGATACATCTGCCAAAATTCAGGACTGATTCAGTGATTACTTTATTTGTATGTGTATTTGTCAATCAAACAGCTAGACTAATCAACCTTTATCGGATGCTCATATGAGATTGTCGATGCATGTTCAGCATATCAATGTTTGATTTTATGCCCATGACACGAGCTGATTCAGTTTCGGTACAGGTTCACGAGAAAATACCATTTACCTGAAGAATTTAAGCTCTTGGTGAGATTTGATGATGTGGTTTCCTATCTGAACGTAGGTTAAAGATCCTGTAACACATTTTTTTATGGTTTTATATCACAAATATGATGCTCAAATTAAGATTTATCAATATTGTAGGTTCCAAAAAGCATTATTTATAAAGATATTACCGAATTTAACATTTCATGTAAATAAAGGGAGGTAATAAAAAAATATTTTCTATAAAGTTTAAGTCAAATTTTACAATGAATGCAATGAAATGAATGCATATGTTTTAATGATTACTTATAATATGCACAGATATTTGCTGTACATATTTTACATATTCTTCGATGTTTAAAAATTGTTTTATTTGCAATATTATGTACATATATGTAATTTCACATAATGTGGTTTACCACTTTGATCACAACATACAGGATCTTTAACATCTGAATGTCGGTTTGTTTTAATTCCAAACAAAATGTCATTGTTGAATTTATCAAAGAAATATCAAGATGATGTTTAAAAATAAATAATCTATTATATTACACAAAACAAAATATTTTTGCCATGTAATCATCGGAAAATCGTCTCGTTATATGTGCATTTTAATTGCAGAAATGTCACAGTAATGTTTTGAGAGAGATATCAAATATCCAATTACAACTATAATGAATAGTGAATAGAAATGTATGAATTCAAGGCACTTGCATGAGCTTTTAGATGATATCGTACAAAAGAAACATTTAAAATAAGATGGATAAAAGTAAATACAATATTCTTTAAGGACAAATACGAAACAATGTTGATTCATCTCTTTCCTAAAACCTTAATAAATTATTTAATTGAAGTATTTTCCTTTTACATTCTATTAATTGATCGTACGGATAATATATTTTTATAAAGCTTTAGGTAATTAAACATTACCAGCTTGATTTAATGTAGATCATTGTTTCAGTTTCAGTTACATAGCATTCCATTGGTATTCTAAACCATATTTTTGTAACGAAATAATAACAATGTCCTGAATAATATACTGAAATGACCCAACTATGAATGCTGTCCGGCAAATGTTTCAGGAACAATAACTTTTCCATTATTATTGTAAAACAGAGAATATTCTTAAATCAAATGATGATAAGGACAGATATGGACTGTATTTGCAAATTATCGACTTTTTTTTGTTTTGTATAATAAATGGAACGTGCCATCTCTTGGAACCATTTATTTACTATTAAAAGATCATTTATTTCGATACCATATTATTGAGCTAATATTGTCTGAGCATACAAAGGCACGAATCAGACATTTATATAATTTTGTTTATCACAGCTTTACGAGGTTATAGAGTTATATAAAGTAAAAATGCTATTCAACTGTCTTTCTTAGATTTTAAATTATCTTAATATAGACATCTTGCCAGAAAAAATATAAAAAAAATAAAGAATCACATGATCATGATGATTCCTTTAAAATTTAATTGCACTAGAATTTGAGAGAGAAAAAATTTGCATAAAATTTAATAATATGATTTAGTGAAGCTATAATATTAAGCGTTTTACGTCTTGTATTTAGCTATTCTTGGGAGATTTGTCTTGATTTCTTTGCAAATTAATAATAATAAGATAGTGTATTCAAAACATACTAAGTGTACGCACTGTTGCTAGTTTGATCAAAATCAGTTGACACTTTCTATCTAAACTCGTTTGCTGACATATCAAAATGCATCATATTTTCAGCAGCATGTATTAAAGCAAGACATACATGCATGCAAATAATAAACAATAATTTGTGTAATATAATTATCAATAATCACTGTTTCGTTTACATCGCATTTAATGAACAAAATCAATTAATTTATCTACAATTTATTTTTGGTCTACAATTGATATATTCTTTATAGTTTTATCTTTTTCTGTAGATATTTAAGTTCAGAAAGAGATTTAAATTATCAATGACAATGCTGCTTAACCTGCTAGAGTTGTTCAGATTATTAACAATTGCTGCAATAAGTGGGCGTTTAGAAAAACTTGTTTTGATAATGATCTCTGTATCTCATCTCAGAATTTTTAACACAATAAATAAAATACTTTATTATCAATGTTCGTGTTCAGTACACATGTTCAAAGCATATTTTCCTTGCAATCCAATAACTATTATTATTCATGTTCAAGAAATGTAAATATACTGTAACTTTCTAAAGTTTACAATACTAACATTTTCGTTAAATTGTGAAATACAACAAACTATCATAGTGGCTGTAATTGTAGTTGAATAGAAAAGGAAACATATTCCATCTTGATCAATACCACACTTCAATTATTATGAGGGCTCTATAATATTATTGCATTTCCGCATTCTTTCGTCTGCATTTTGGCACAAGAGATACATTATGATTACCTTACTATATGCTGATGATAATAGCTATTCCCAAAGGTAATCTCAGCTGCATATTAAATAAATTCGTCAGTTACTATGTCTGCTTTACCTTTATTTAAGCATCCTTTTATGGGAACGCATTAAAGAATGATCACTTACGTATAATGTCGAATTTATTAAACATTTCAGAGTAACTATGACGATTTAAACGGTTTTGGAAATTCGCCAAAATTATAAATGAAAATTATTATAAATTTATATACAAAACTGTAGTAAACCATTCTTTCTGATGTTGGGTAATTTCTTAGTGTTCTATTTATGCAGGAATAAAATTAAATTAAATGTAAATAATATATTAGTCTAAGCCTCTTTTACTAACGGAAAATTATCATCTTATAATTAACAACTAAACCAATGTATTGAACATTCATTGTTCAAGGAATTTAGCCTAGTAACCGCCCTAGAAGCGCACGTCCATTCATTGAATCGCAACTCAACCAATATAAGAAATGCCTTCTGATGTATTTATTTATAAATAAAAAGGCCGATCTTTGGAATTCTTTATCAAAATATATATTAACCAAAAAGGGCCTGCATAAAAAAGATATGGACATTTAAATTAACGGCTGTATTAAATATTGCCAAACTCTTTGAGAACAAATAAACATCGCGTAAATAATTTCATCTAGACTCCAATTCAGCGTCCCTTAATTTGAACGCATTAAAGAGTTATCACTTAGAATGTATATTTACGATTTTAACACATTTAGGGGAACCCGAAAAAACTCCTATTTGCTCATTATAAATTAAAGCAATGTATTTAACGTTTATTGTTCAATGTATTTAGCCTAATAAACGCCATAGAAGCGCTTGTCCATTCACTGAATCGCAATTGAACTAAAAAAAGAAATGTATTTTAATTTATACAATCCTGTAAATAAAAAGGGCGATCTTCGGAAATCTTTATCAAAATGTATATTAACCAAAAAGGTCTTGCATAATAAAAGATACAGACAGTTTTGACATTTAAATTAACGACTTGTAAAAAGGTTTCATAACTATGACCTGAAATATGTCTCGTGACATTAAAAATATGATCTTAATTCACAAAAGATTACAGCCTACGTTTTGTCTGATAAATAAAACTTATTGCCAAACCCTTAGAAAACAAATAAACATCGCATAAATAATTTCATCTAGACTCCAATTACAAAGTAAATTTACACGCAGAAACATTACATTCTTGTTGTTTCAAAGTGGGTGTGTATAAAAAGGTTACCAGTCTTGATTGAAAGATGGACATGTCCATTGTTTAATGTTTAGCGTGGTAAGAGATAAGAATCATTTCTAAAATTGAAGTTCTGTTCATATTCCGCTTTATCCAATGACAAAATAATAATAATGAAAAGCTCGGATTTATTTTTAAAAGACTTCATAAAATGTTCAATGACTAAAACTTTATTTGCTGAAACTAAGGAAGCTATATGTTTTACATAAATAGCGTATGAAGTAATTTTATATTGCCTTTTTTCTTATATTCTTGAAAATATAAGCTATATTTACCTAAACGGCCAGTCAAATATTAGTGATTAAATCTGTAAATTTAACTACCCCCCCCCCCCCAACAAAAAAAGGTTAGAAATTGCACACATATACTTAAAGTACACTGCAAACTTAAATTTTGTTTATTCGCTTTTGAATGTCAATATCCATTATTGATCAAAACAAAAAAAATGCTTTTTTATCTAATTTCTTATTGATACAACTCGCAAGAAATAAAACATCAAAGAACAAATTTCACTAATATTCTAATTGATTTTTTATCTTAATTAAATTAAATTCCGCTGGGTCATTAATTAAATGTTGTGTTCAATGAAGAATAAGGTTCAATTTATAAAATTTATTGTCAGCATTTAACGTCTTTTAAAGGTTTATATAGAGCGTTTTCGTTAATCATGTCACAGTTTAATTATGTATGTTGTTGAACCACCTCATGTCCCTTCAATGATTATATAAGAATGTCACTATAATAATACAAAGAAAGCAGTTCGACTTACTTTAAAAGTTTGTATTGTTTTGATTTAAAAATAGATACATTGTACTATACGTTTTTTGTTGATTTTTGGATAAGATACTCCAAAAAGAACACGTATTGCAATCTAAAATAACATTTAAATCTGCATATTGGTTAAGAGAACTTAAGTGCTCTTTTTTCTTAAAGGTCTTAGTTCATTGTATCCAGTTAGCATATGCCATTTTGCAACTGTTGAGTGGGATGAAATGTCAAACTGAAAAATCTCTGTTACATTAAGTAATCGTTCGTACGAGAAGTTTATGGCAAGTGAAATTGTATCTCACTAGATCAATGCCAAAGGAAATGCACTTAATGTTATTTCAATTACCTAAATGGATTCTGAAAGCAGACAGGTTACTTCTTCACGTGATTTTCATTTTCCTTGAGAAAAAGGTCAAATGCAAGACGCTTTTACAATGCTTCAATTATAACCCTTTTTCTTCTTTAAAAGTAGGGGTTTATAGTTTTCTTTTTTCTTCTGTTTTAGATCTTACAATGAGAAAAATAAGTCAAGGTAATTTGCGAATTTACTTATTGATTTTGCTTTGAAACATTTCGAATTCGTTGTTAATACCAGCTTAATTAAAACTGCTCAAAATTAAATTATTTTCAACTTAGGTCATGAACGGTATCTTACAATAATATCTTTAATTCTTATTGTTAGGAGTCCCATAATATGTTCATTTTTGATATAATTATTCTATTTGGTCGTTTGCATCCATTTTTTGTGAGTTATGCAAGACAAAGATGCAATTTTTTAAAAATAAAATGTAATACAGTTTTTTCAATATGTCTTATAAACATTAAACATCATAACTGGTAAAGTTGAATCTGTAGGACTGTTTTTGGTAGACCGACATATAGCAAAGATATATATCTGAAAGAGGTTTACATGAATTAATCAAAAAGTCATTTAGATGTTTTGTCAATCAATAGCCAGGCCAATTAATCTGTTTTGGAATTGCAGGGACAAAATATGTTATTTTTGTACACTGTGATAATAAATTTCTCATTCATTAATTTCGAAATAACAAAATAACCTTGTGCTTAATTGGACACGTGAGTAAATTTTGTAGATTATTTTCGTAATATTTGATTGGGCTTGAAAGTAAAGTTATATTAGGAAATTAATTATTATATACATGAAAGGTTAAACTCAACAAAACTCTCACGAAATATGCTTAAGGGATATACTTTCAAGTATATTAAATGATCCTGAGAGATGACAGATTATATTGTACATTTGTTATGCTGGAGGGAAAGAGCATGTGATATTATTATGTGAAATAAGTCACGTTTTTTTTAAAACATTTCCCAGACAGTGTGATTTCAAACGACGTACCAGTAATATTTTCTATAGACGCAATTCCTTTGATTATTTATGTCTTCGATTTAATTTAGATGTCAAAGTATAACGCAATGTTTTGATAAAGTTTATTTCCTGCTTAATTAATATAATAGCTTCTTTAATAAAATAAACACAGATAATACTTGCCATAGCTTCACGCGATCTTGAAAATGTATAAAGCTATATTTTTGCAGTTTGAATTTGATGAACGAAATATGGTAGAAAATTGCCTTCAAAGTTAATGGCACATGCACGAAATCATTGCTTCACGGATAAAACCCTTCTTAAAATAACAGTATAATATTTTGTTATGAAACATACATGTATAATCCTGATTATTTACATTATTAATGTTTGATTAATAACAATAAAGCATGTATGTTCCAGCTCTTTTTAAAGAATCGACCATAAGATTATGGAACCAATACATCTTTACTGTTGGTAAATGTTATAAAAGTATAAGATACAGCTTTATACACTTTAAACACCGCTATGCAAAAACGGTTTAATTATTTATCAATTAAAAAACCTCAGTACTTTTCGATGTAATACATTTACCATTGCAGGAACTTGAAACATATTCAATATTGACGGGTTGAGTTTTCTTTAGTGATTTTGTTTTTTTCTAATATTTTATTAATTAATTTTGCAAAAAAAAAATAAGTATATCGAGTACAAATCAGTGAATTGTCATGTCGTAATAAATGAGTTGCTTCATATGTAGCTCATTTATGTCCGGAAATAAATTATCATTTTTATGAAAGGTCATGCTAAATGGAGATGTTATTCAGGGAAAAGCTTTATCACTTGGAAAGGATTGTGTAAGAAAACATCTAAAACTTCTAAATGTGCTTTGCCACCGGGTACGTTCTGGAGAAATTTGGAATCACTTTGCTTTTATTACATATATAGACAAAATTATTTCAAAGTATCTCTCTGACAAGACATATCATGGACATTCGATTAAGTTTAAATTTAAAAGATGGTGTAAGCAAGAACATACATCGGGGAATAGACATTTGCCTATCACGAAGATGCTTGAACAGCAGCTGGTTCCACTTAAATCTACACTTTCTAAAAATAATAATGTTATTATTTAGGCTAAACCAATGTAAAATTGCCTTTTGTATCAGAAAATAAATAATAGACTTAATATTAAAACACTGTGCGTTCGAATCCTGCCTAGGACTTTTGATCCCTTAATCTGAGTAAAATATCCGGCTAGCTAACTTCTACTATGCCTGTTCGTGCCTGAAATAATACAATTACGTCTTCTTTCACATAGAAAGCTGGAAAGTTTATACAAAATTTATTTTAATGATTGTGTAGAAAGATAAAAGCTTATAGGATATACTCCACTCCTGGAACAAACCAGTGGTAATCAATGAGTGAAGAGTTTCTTGCCAAAGAAAACAACAGATTGTCCCTGTTTGATAAAATCTAAGTGAGAACAAAGTTGAACAAATTTCTTAAAAGGTAGAACATAATCTATAAATACAATTGCTGTAATAAATTTGTATTCCTCCGAAGTCATTGACTTTTTCTCTGCCATATATATGTGGGACGATAAATTACATGATCCCCTTGATTAATTGTCTACCAGTATGTATCAATTTAGTAGTACAAATAAATGCCCACATACAGGTCAAATGATCTATTCTCATAATCATCCATTGCTGTCAGTTAAATCTACTGCTTAGCTGACCAGAACAATTCATCAAATCATCTTAAAGAGGAAGTTGAAAACGTGTGAGATGTACTTTTAAAATTCATCACAACTATGTATGAGACATAACGAAGATGGAAGTATGGCTTTCAGACCATCATACACTTGCAATAATTGTACATTTATATTATTAAATAAAATATATACAGTAAAATTTCATACACTAACTAAATAGATACCGGAATTTATTATTTAAGTGAATATCAATAAATTTGTATTAAGCTGTTTCTCTAACGGTATTTTCAAAATGAATTGTATCGCTATTTAATGCATACGTTTATCAAGTATAGTTCGTAAAGGAATGCACTATACTTACAAAATACTTATTTGTTGCCAAGGGGACGAGCTTTTGCCTCTTTTAGTCTTCTCCTTATTTGACAGAACCATTCACTTATTGAAGAGAGCTCATTATTCACAAATAAGGCATTACCTAATGTCAAGAAATTAGATTGTCTTCTACGGGCAAGGCTAATGTCTAACTATATAAAGAATGTTTATATATAATAGACACTTATTTGAATGGCAGAATGCACAACGTAAATATCTCGTCAGCATTTTTGTCACACTTTTCATGCTTGTATAATTATATAGGATTTCACATGAGTTGCAACATGATACAATTAAATACTGGGAAGGGCTTAATCTAATGTTGTAAGAACTTGTTGCCCAACCCATTTGCATTTTGCTATATACTCATTATTTGTATGTCACGTTGTAAACATGTACTTAATGCAATAAAATATGTTAAACCAAACATTTGTCGAAGTTGCCAATATTTTTTGTCGGGCCAGCTTTAGGAAATTGGACAACAAATGCTGAGTTCTTTTATCTCATGGCGCAATATATAAATGGAAATAGAGTTTAAATATGATGTGTTTTGTAATGAAATGTGTTGGCAAATCTGAGACCAGGTCATTTTGTATAGCACGTGTTTAATACAAATTAAAAATGTAATATTTTATTACATTAAAATCAAGCGATATCATGTGATTAAAAGTATTTTAATCAGTTTTCCATTTAGGATTTCATTTCATTTATATTACAAATTTACATTAATTTAACTTTAAAAAACACTGATATAAACAGTAATAAAATGAGCTGTTCTGCAAATATTTTAGTAACAATAACATGCTATTAAATGTAAATCAGATAATTTTCCTTAATTATCCTTATACGCCCAATGACAAATGTGAAATGTATTTCTTATTTAATTTTGTCCTGAATAAAAAACAAAACGTGCCATCTCTTACACAATTTATTTACTATTAAAATATAATTTATTCTGATAAATTCAGTGTGATAATATTGTCTGAGCATACAAAGGCACGATTCAGACATTTATAAGTGTAGATTAAAACTTTATAGAGATTTACGACGTACAATTACGCAATGTCAAGGACTTTTATAAACTAAAAAAAATATTATCGTGCAGTCTAGCTATATTTTTTAAATTATAAAAAATGGAAAACTTGCCAACAGTATATTTTCAAAAAAAGAACCACATTCCTTTATACTTTGCTCACAGTCTGCTGAAAGCATATCTCTGTAATCTTACCTTTAGAAACTTTGATTTAATTTTAAAAAAGTACTTTCAATTTTCAGGTTTACTGTAGCAAGAAATAAAGCATTCTTTTTATTTACTTTACTCTGTTTGATACTTTTTTAATTACTTTGAAAATTATTTGTAACCTAGTGACTGATAAGTCATTCATTTATTTATTTTTCAAAAAGGCCTTGAATTCTTGCACATTGTGTGACGAAATTAGGCTTCCACACAACTAAAACACAAAATAGGCAAACTAAAAATTTTATAAAAGTTTTATAATGATAAGATGAGTTTAAAAATACTATTTAAACATTTAAGCATTTGCATTCATGCAAAACCGTCACATAGTAATAAATGATAAAGATAATTCAGAGTGAAAAGTTGTATTTTGTCGTTTTGTTTCCATAATATTAGAAGATAAAGTGTTGACAAACTTATTGTGGTAATGCATTGACATAAAAAGTCGGAAAGGATATCTTGACAAATGCCGGTGGAGAGATTATGTGCACTAACCAGACAATATACCGAAAATAGCAGCTGCGTCTTTGACCATAACAAGGACATCAATTTGAAGGTCTAAATAAAACATAGCTCCAGACAATTTCTCAAGGGACGGACGTTATGGACAGCGCTATCAATTAATCTACAACAAGAGCATTTATTACATCTATTTCCCATTATCCTTATAGATGTTACATTTGGGATTTCGAAATAATGTCTTTAAACGCATAATATTACTTAGACGATTCTGCACATAAGTTTTATATTTCAAATTATATGAGAAAAGCCATCTTTTTAAGAATGACTTGAAATTTATGGCATTTTGTAAGTTTATACACTTGTGAACACAGCCAGGATTTTTAAATAAATATTTCAAATGCACGCTATTCAAATATCATCTTGAATTTCTTCAATCCTATAATAGAGTTTCAAATAAATGTTATGAATGCACGCAATTCAGATATAATCTTAAACATCTTCAGTCTAATTAAGTATAAAATAATAATCACGTATTCAATTGAAAAATATCTTGCTGAATATCGGTTTAAAGTATTTGATTTTGTTATGGGAAGGTGCATTCAAAATTTTCTTTTTTGTACAAGCCACTAAGATCGGAACAAAAAGAAAAGTTCTATGTTAGCCTATCCTCAACATATAAGCATGCACCATATTTTTCAAATGCACATTTTACGGCAAAACACATATACACATGCAAATGACAAACAATTCAAACATTATTCTTAAAAGTCAATATTAAAGTTACATTTCCTGAAGACAATCACTGATATATATGAACTTTATTTTCATAAGAGACCTATCTTTATTTTTAAATATTTAATATCAGAATTCCGATTCTAAATAATCAGTGACAATGCCTCTTAACCTGCTAGACTTGCTAAGATTATTACCAAATGTTTCCATAAGTGGGCGTTTAGGAAGAATTGTTTTGTGAGATACCATTTTTCATCTCAGAATTTCTAAGACAATAAATAACGTACTAAATTATAAATGTTCGTGTTCTGCGCAAAAGTTCAGGGCATATTTTCAAAAAATAATACTATATCATATAACTTTCTACGGTTAAAAATACCAACAATTTCATTTTATAAAGAAATACAAAACGTCTGTAGTGTCTGTATTTGTAATTGAATTGAAAACGAAATCCATCTAAATCTAGAACAAATTTCATTTCGTATAAGGGTTATTTTACTGTAATGCATTTTAGATTTCCGTCGCCTGCATTTTGGATCAAGAGATGCATTTCGATAACCTCATAAATAAATTGGCCATTAAATATATTTTACAGTTCTACTTAACGTAGGAATTCCTAAAGCCCTGAACAGCAAATTGAAAAGTTTGCAGGCTCGGTTTGATTGAGCCTGTGCATTGACGATACTGGAATGTGCAAACACACTTCCCCTGCATATCACAGATAACCCGTTAAAAGACAAATTAAAAAAGCAGGCAACACATAGTGGTTTTTACAGTACTTTATTAGGAATACTCGGATCGCCATATCATAAAGAAGCCATAACACGCGGGAAACCTGTCGGGTAAATGTAAAGAAATGGATGGAGAACAGTACGTTGATTGCCTTTTCAGAATACAAAGGGAAAAAGGTTATCACATCAGGTAAGTTTACTAGAATTCTACGTGTCAACAAACAGCTTACGGCAAATATGACTTAGAGGTCAGACTATGGACCTGAATTTCCGTTGATTTAACATTATCTGTTTAACCAAACATCCTTTTATATATGTATATCATCTACACCATAGACAGATAAATCTAAAACAAAACCGAGATTATTTGTTATCAAAATCAACCTATATTAACCTGAGACAAGGAAGAAAATAAAGCTTTGACATAGACAATTTACTGTTACTTGAAAATCAGGATAAACGTCTGTCCAGCCAAACAAGATAACAGCGTGAATATTTCAGAAGTAACGTAAACAACTGAAATTTCGCTACACCAGACAAATTGCGTAAACTTTTTTCGTCAATCTAATTTTCTTGTAAGGAAAATTGTTGCCATAACTACTTGTCTGTTAAGTTCAAAACAAAATAGTGCAACATATAACCATGAGTTCGTAAAACAGTTCGCAGTTGTGTATTATTATATTTAATTTGATTTAAATGTGTCAAATTGAATATTTTTCAATATACATTTACAACAAGCCTAACTTAATAACCATCCTTCGTTTAACTATAACAAACAAATTTTGCCAAACGTTTGACTTTTTTATCAAATTGAATGATATTTGAAAACAACTTATGTAAAATGCACACTGGTGTCATTTCGTTTGCCGTTACTATGGAAACATTATTCAATTTGTTTTTTGAAGAGCGTATCTGTTATGAGATGTAATCGCATTTCACAGTAGTTTCCTTGAATAAATAAAATGAAATATATGTATTTTATAAATAAATGTAGTTTTGAGTGTTCTTTAAATACATTTCAATAATATTAATCGACCACACATAATCATTTTTATATATCATAAAAAAGTAATTCTTTTAGAATTATGCCTATAACAAAATAATATTTGTTTAAAAGTATTATCATTTAAGCCATATACGATTTAGTTTTGAAAGCAGAATGATGACATGATATTTATCGAGATTTGACAATTTTTTGATCATATCCTCAATATCAAATTAAATAATTTCAAAAGCGCTTTTTGTTGTTTGAGCAGCAAAAAACACTTAAAATAAATATCATCAGAGCTTTGTTTGATATATATCTTGGTAAGGCAGTTGCAAACATTTGACAGTTATTGGATATCAAGTATCAAATTAAAATGTTATAAAAATATTGATGACAGAAAATCAATTCTATGTGATATTCCACTGCAATTTCAAAAAGGGTATTTTCCCCCCACAAAAAGTGGATATGAAGATAAATCAAAAGAAAAAACACATAAGGATAAGTTCTAAAACAGTCTTTAAAATCAAATAATTTTGATACCAATGTTGCTATTAAAGAACTTTGCTGTCTATACATTTGATCTTTAATCATAAGCTGAATATTTTCTAAAATAACCTTTGAATAGCGTCAATATTGCATGAATTTAGCTGTAAAATGTATTGTCGCTAATCACTTTAATAGTCGGAAATGAATACATTAATGTTTATATTAAATAGGCATATTTCCAAATACATCGTGTGTCTTTATAACGCAGTTATATTTCCTGGATACGAATAAAAACTTGGTAAACCAACTTGCAAGCAGAACTTGTTTATCGATTCAGTGCAAATTGAAAAAGCTAAATAAAAACTTTGGCTATTACAATTGCTTATTTTTCTTATTTGCTTTATTTATAACTATGGTGTGATTACTCCATACATGATAATCTAGTCAGATATTGAGTAATAGAGATGAAACAAATTGTTTGAATTATAGCCAACCATAAGTTAAAACATAATGTATGATGTAAAAAACATTTCGCAGGTCAATGACTTTTTCCTCTTTTGTTAGTGAAAAAAACGATAAACAATGTAAATCCCTAGGGTAATAGTCTTCACTTATTGGATCAAACGGATGCCCACATTTAGGTCAAAGATCCGTTAATTATCATTCGTAATATACCAAAAGATGTAGGTTGTGTTGTATGTCAATCTGACCATGGTAATCCATCAAATTTTCTAAGAAGAAATTTCAAACGTGTAGGATGTACTGAATCAATATTCAATGTTCATTAATGGCATAAATAAAAGAAAAAAGTAACTTTATCAAAACTTAACATGTACCAAATTGCACGGTTATATATAAATCAAACCTTGTATTTTTCTTTTAAAATAAAGAACAAATGGAAGACATGGATTTCAGTAAGAATTTATTTATTTATATCTATATGAACGAACATGTTAAATGGCAGTATCTGTATTTAGTTCTGAAATAATTTTAATGACAAAAATAGTTTCAAAACATTTTATAATTATACTTGAAACGTTTTGAAGTAATTTGCCTTGCATAAAACAAAGGTTGTCTTTTTCAGAGCAAAAAAAAAACAAAAGGTTCCAATTCGAGTTGCATAACATGTTGTATCTTCGATTGTTCTAGTTGTCATTATATAAAAGTAATAATATACCACCAAAGCATTTTCAGAGCCGTCATGGCATGGTAATCTGAGATTCACAAGAGATGATCAATAGTTATTAGGTTGAGATTTAATTAGAGATACATATTCTCGACAAAATGTAAAGTATAATAAGTTACAACTGCAATGATATTGTCTTCTTTTCATTATAATAATTATTCAATTGAAGCCTTGCGAGAAAGCGTACGGTGTTTTAGTCAATTTGAAGAGAATAGGCAAAATCGTACGAAAGAAGTGATCTGTAATGTCCAGATATATTTAGCTGTTTCTTTGCTCGTAACTAGGACATCAATTTCAAGGTATAAATGAAACATAGCTCCAGACAATTACCCACAGGACCTTTGTTATGGACTGTGCTATCAATTAATCTACAAAATGACCTTTTATTATGTCTATTTCTCATTTCCCACATAGATGACACAATTGGGATTTCAAATGATTTCTTAAAACGCAGAATATAACTTAGATGTTTCTGTACATTTTTTCTTATTTTCAATAGTACATGCTTTTAAATATTACTTGAAATCGATTGCATTTCGGACGCAAAGGACGCTTAAGAATATAAATAGAATGCAAATTTTATTCCAATATTTCTTATTTCTAGTATTATATATACAGATTAAGCCATATATTATCTTATTTTAAATCTATATTCATCAAAAATATATATGAACCGAGTGTTCAATTTTCAAATAATGTATTCACTTACATTAAATGGAGACAATGAAAACACCGAATCTCTAACACAGACAATTTGCTACAACTTCCAAATAAAGATAAACGAATTGTAGCTGTTGGTTTAGGAGAGATAAGATATTTCAGACGAGTTAAAAATACCTAATGTTTCATCTTATGAGAAGAAAGTTTAATGTATACTTATTTTTCGTTGAAGGGATTGCTTTTGGTAGAAAAATCCGTGAACATTTGAGTAAGAATTTATTTTTGTTTCATTGCACACACTTCAAAGCATTAACTTGCATTTAGAACAATCAGGATTTCATGTAGTTACGTTATTATGGGGCTACTTTTGTGATTGCTGTCGTTGTCGTCATCATCTTGTTGTTTACAACCCTCTTTTCAAGATAAATGTTCATATAAATTACAAGTTATGAAAAATAGATCTTTTTTAATAATAATAATAATAATAATAATTGAAAATGATGCAGGTCCGATTTGTGTACGGACGTTCGTGGCAGATTATACTTATATTCACGGTTTCTTTTGTATTAAAATTTTACTTGTTTTTTCTTTGATGTTGTACATTCTACAACAATTCTTATATGTATTAAGTGTCCACGATGCGCAAACTAGTTTGTTTGACTTCAGATTGAGAAAATTATCTGCATCAATAAAGATGTTCAAAGTCAATTAATATATATCTGATGATAATAGAAGTTGCTAAATAAGTATTCCTTGATGTTCGTAAACGATACATTACATATAAAATTGCCGTAGACAGTTGCGAAAGGGAAAACACAATTTCATTAGTTTGAGTGATTAATACTGATTATACAAACGCAATATAAAAGATTATTATTTAATATCTTGAACAGACAATATCCTTAGGAAATTATTTTATGTATGTGTTTATGCAATGAAGGAGTTCTTGAAGTATCATAGCAATTATCCATAAAATAGGCAGAGTTATATTAAACTAAAATGAAAACAAGATGCGTATATGAATTTTCTGATTAATTGTAATTATATTGTTTACATACTTTCTTTCTTCAAATTTGAAAATAGCACATTCTAATTGAATATATTAGTACGTTTTATTATTCAAAGAAATCTTAAATTGTTTCCTTTTATTAGGCTATTATAAAGGCATTCGGAAAATATATTCAATTTTATTTTTCATTCATTATTCGTGGATCCATTGTTAATTTTAACCGCCCAAAATGCAAATATCATTTATCGAAATAATGCCTTACACTAAAATGAAAAATATACTGGTATCAGCGGCTTATTCTAGTTGTTTTCTGGCACCTCATCTGTAAACAGTTGCCCCGCAGTTCGTCTTCTTGTTACTGATCTTTTGGCATCATAATTTTCAATTCTTATGTTTTAAAGAGTGGATAATATATCAGTATATGGTATGCATATACATTTTTCTTTTCATGATATTCATACATAGAACATGCTTTATCAAGACGAGTTTGCAATTTCCACTTTCTTCCCATTTGTTTTCATTAGTGTTCATTTTTTCACTCCTTTCAGGACGTGACATTGGTATTAATTAATATCAGGACTGTTATGACATTTATTTCATCTTTGACACATAATAGACATTCATTGGAAACACCTTCTAATAATTTAATCGTTCATCTTACCAGAATAATTGCCTTGTCAAAAGTATTGACATATGTGACTTCCCAATAATATGGTGTATTAAGATTTGATAAGAGTAGAAGAGCTTTGACATCTTAAGATTTCGTCCGCTCATCTTCCAGTAAATTTGTTAAAATATTTTTTTCTTTTTTTGCAATCAGTTTATGATTACACCGAAGCAATATTTATAAGAAATGTGCAAATTTCAGCAGATTCCTGACAATGTACTTACTCCTCATGACAGAATGTTATATTAAAATGTCATGACACCATCGTTATATTCAAACTTTTGAAGCTGCAATGAATATATTGTAATTCAACCCAGCATATTACCGACAAAAAACAATTTATAGTTAGATAGCATAATGTATGTTTGTACTTTGTACAAATCAAAAGAAGAAAAATATCTGTTCTTATCTGTATTGTTCAATTAAACGTATAATAGGGGCCATTTCAAGTACAAGTCTATGTCAAAAAGTAATGAATGTTTTAAATAGAAATAAATATATAGAAAAAAAAACAGTGTCAACTAACTCATCACCTGCAGTCAAATGGCCATGACTTGTTTGAGATTTTGCACTGAAAAAAAGACACAGTTACATGGCGATTAAATTGATCTGCTAGATTGTGTCCTAACATAATGAATATCTTGATTGGCAGGAAAAAGAAGACCTCAATAAAATGTTTCCTTAGTTGACGCAATTGGACAAATGACATACATAATGATCAACTTAAAGAATAGTTCGGATTATATTGGAGACATTTTTACTTTACCTTTAACAAAGAAAACTATTATTTCCGACATGCGCTAAGGCCAATTTCTATATGCTCACTATCCTCATGTGTGTGTCCAAATTAATGTTTAACGAGCCCACTTGATCTTAGACAGGAATGTCAGGACTGTAACATATGCTTACGATTTGAAACTGTATATACAATGCAAAGAGGAAATATTATCGCTTATTTTTTATTGCAAATCTTTAAACTAATGATGATCAGAATGAACTTGAGGTGTGCTTCTTTTAGATAATCCTATCAAATATTATAAAATTATGTTCTATATTTTTGTCAAAGACAAAAGTGATAAATCTATTATAATAATGGTTTATTTTCATAACTCAATATAATATAATATATTATGCTATATATATCAAAATAGCATGAAACATTGTTTAAGCATAACAAAAAATGGTTACTAATTTATCATAACAGTTTATCTTGTACATTTAAATAAATGACATCCTATATAACAAAACAAACATAATGTATATTTGAATAAATGTAATAACATAACCGTTATGATAAATCAAGGAAAAGAAATGAACTTATAAAAAGGTTAATTCATTTGGGTTACCTTGGTGATAAATTAAGAATCAGTTAATTACACAGTGCTGCAAAAATAGGCAAATTACAATTTTTTCCTGTTTAAGACTGCATAATTACAAACATTTGCTGGTAGATATTTTTGGTAAATGTTGACGATTACGTAACGTTAAATTACATTATTTAACTAAATTTTTAATAAAGTGTATAACCGCGTGCCCGGATGATAGCCTCAACCCTTCTCCTCATACTACTAGTAATGCGTATAATGCGATTTTGAGGTATATTTGGCTATTTTTTCTGAAGACCTTGTTCTAGTTGTTGCAGGTTGACTACATGTGGTTCGTAACATTGCCCGAATAAAATTTAAAATTTCAGTTCTGGTCATGTCAAGATTGAGGCAAAATGCCGGTTGTGAGGAGAAGGATTGAGATATTAATGGTTTATAATTGGTATCGCTACTTATCAAATTAGTATTTCCTAGCTCAATTAAGTCGTCATCGCATGACAGTGGTTTCAATAACAACAAATTTTATATTTCCGGGATGTGCTTAACTTATTTCCATGTGTATATATCAGAATTAGCCTACTCATTCCTAAAAGGAAATGTACGAAACTGTACTTTTTTTTTAATTTTGTCGTACAAAAGTAAACTGATTTACTGAACTGAAGGAAATATTCTGTGGGCTTGAAATTTATCTCACTTATCCACTCACTTAAGACGGATATCTTTATTGGTAAATATTTGCAGCTTTTACTTCATTAGAATGCGTTACAGTTTATTGGTCAAAGAACGTTTAAATAGTCTGTTGTCCAATGTATTTCAATCTTATTTTGTTGAAGATTTTCGGTTTTCTTATTAACGTAATTAAACTGTAATGAGATATATGTATTATATTGTAGTAAGAAGAATTGACAACCCAACTTTACTGCTTAAGTTGTAGCACTTCACTCAAAACGATGCTTAAAATCTTAATGACAGCTTCTAACAACTAGGTTAAGTGTTGTATAGTGCTAACTTTTGCTGTAATTCCGACATCATTATTTTTCTTAAGTAGTAAATGTTAAACCTGTAATTGTTAAAGACTTAATATGCTCAACCAGACGAATATGTTACCGGTGTCTAGCTGGTAATTAAAGTATGGAGACAACTTTAGTGCTTAACTATAATGGTGATTATCCAAAAGTCTCCAATTTAAGTTTAAAAGTAGACTTGTAAATGTTATGAAAACCTCTTAGCATTAGAATAAACCTTCAATCAGAGTGTTTTTAAATTGCTTTGAATTTAATGTTGTTATTCAGAATGATTACCAAACTTTATGTAATGACATTAATTTCAATGCAAGGTTGTGCGCTTAATTTGTTAAAAGGTTTTGGCTTTTGGGGAAACACTATAAGTATATTTTTCTTAGTAAAATAAATAAGAAGTAAACCTTTCAATGATACAGTGTCGACAAGTAGTTAACATCATGTTATTATGGTAATTGTGATAAAATCTTGGCCATTTTGGATATTAAAAATATGATTGTTAAAGGAATAACAATAATTTATTTTAAGTATTTACAGTTAACTCCATTAAAGGTGTCTTTCATTTTGAAAAACAACACCTAGTGCCGCAAGTTTGAAGTATATCATCTTTAGTACCATCGCCTTGTTATCTAAGGATGATGTAGTCCTTGTTACATTGTGTTCTTTTGTTTGTTTTATTTTGATGTTTTTGGGTTTTTTTAATATGTATAAATGTATATATTAATTGTATCCTTATTACTACATATATCTTAATATGTCTAATAAACTCATTCTGTTAAAATATGTTATTATGTTTATTTTATGTATATAAATTTTGTTCCATTTGATATGTTGTTGTTTTTTTAGGGGGGGGGGGGGGATTGTTGTTTTATTTATTGTTGTTGGGTTTGTTTTGTTGTTGTTGTTGTTGTTGTTGCTGCTGCTTTTCCTGTGTTAGTCTTATTGAATAAGTTTATGCTATGTATGCCCTGCTCATTTATCTTTAAAGAAGTCTTCAATCAGCACACAGCTGTCATTTATTTTATCTATTTTGAGTTTATTCAGTAAAGATTGACAAACTGTAATTACTTTTTGACAGAATGGTGTGTTACATTAATTAATTACTTTCTTCTGGAAAATAAAATATACTGTTTAATATCTAATATGCGATATAATAGGACTAAAAAAGGAAAAGAAATAATTACAAAAAGTCATCTTTTAATATATTCTTTATGTTTTTAAGTATAGGTATCTAGGAAGCAACTACATTTCCACACATTTCTGTCTCGTTTCATAACTGTATAATAGGTTAACAAATGAGGCCCATTAATGTACTCTGTTACTTCGATATTTATGCTGAATTTCCTGAACATACGTACATGGTATTGTTTGATTTTTTTGCTTAGTACTTAGAATTTAACTTTTTAATAAAAGTTGACTTCACGTCTTAAAATGAAAATGAAGTTCAGATACCATTCATCTGTCATGATACCATATGCCGCTTTTCATAGTGGCATAGACCTGTCACATTGATTATCCCATGACCGCCCTAGGAACGCATCAACGGATGTTTCTAAATTCAAAATGTCACCATGTTCAAGCTGAAATGTTCAATCTTGCTTAAGCCTGTACTAGAGGATATGGACGGTGCTTGAATGAGCAGGCTCAATCAAACTGAGCATAAAACATTGACCATTTTCAATTTTCAGCGTTGTTTAGAAATTCCATATAGAAATGGTATCATCTCAGAAAGCTTATCAATAAGCAATTCCAAGCGTATTATTTGACAAACTAATAAACTACTTGTTTTAATTTTTACTTTCTGCATTTTAGAGAAATGATATAGTGAAGAGCAACGTACACATAACGCAGCCACCATAATATCTTGTTAAACAGGGCATCTATAGGGCACAATTTACTTCAAGTTAAGTAACTAGTGAAATGATACAAGTTGTATGAAAAAGTCATTGTAGTCTCAGTAGTTTGCACTTGACAGTACCGTCCATGAACAGGCTCAATCAAACCGAGCCTGCAGCATTTTCAATTGTGCCGTGTTGGGCTTTCTTTAGAGATTCTTATTTTCTCTATGTTTTCTATATTTTCGATGAAAGCAATCATCTGTGTCTTTAACCACAACGTAGGGAGAACTTTCGAAAGGTAATATATTACATCCATTCAGGCAGCTACCCTAGGGACTCCACATACGGACATTCAAAGAAATTATACATCAAAGCGGACTCCTTTCAGAAAGCATTTTTCATTAACCTTTAAAAATAGAGCATAAGGGCTTTGAAATGTATTTTTGCATCATGAATACTTGCTGAGAAAGAAATACTGTATAAGAGATATTTGAACCTTTTAACGGTACCAGTACAAACATGCACTTAAAATCCGTGTAAGTCTATATTGTTTAAGCTGATTTATTTCCATGTCATGGAATTGAACTTTGCTCTGTTTCCTTGAAAAGCTATACATGTATGTTTTGTTCTGAAGGTTCTGTGCATTTATAACAGTCTTCACAATATATTAAAGACATTTATGTCACTGTTGCGGAAGAAGAGTATTCCCTATGCCAGCACTTTATACATATTAAAGAAAATTCCGGCAGACAGCTGTCTTAGGGGATATTATAATTTGATATATTTTGTATTTTTAAGAATATTTATATGAACAGAACAGAATTTTATATACTTACTCTATAATTCCTTCAACAAATATAATCTTCAGGGAATATTATTTTTTATTTGTAAGTTGATTGTTGTATATTATTGAAAATGACAAGAGTACAGAAATATTAAGGTTAGTAAGTACAGTTCGCAAATGGAAATCGGTTACGTGTAAAATACTAAGGTTCAGTGAGTTCTGAGATGGTTTCTTATATCTTTTTATCATTATTTATCTTCTCAATACATATTTTTTTTCAATTTTGAAAGTTGTATTTTGCACATCTCAATATGAATGGTATATGAACTGGTAAATAACATTTTTGTTTTAATTTAATATTCATCTTTGCATGAATTAACAAAATCCCACGGTACTCTAGGATAAGTCCCCTTATATAACTTGAAATGTTTATTTGGCGGTGACTCACAACTTTGCATTTAAAATCACTTATAAACCATTTATGCGGTTAATAAAAAAATCATAACGGTCATTTGACGAGATTTCTATATCTATTATGACCGAATTGTCTGTTAATTTGTCTACAACAACAGTTTTTATAGTTACTTAATTGACATCGATACAAATATCTTGTCTAAATGATGTAATTTACACGGCATTGGCAATAATAAAGTCATTTCATAATATTACTTTTTCACGCTTTAGAGCATATTCCATTTAAAAGTCATAACATTTTGTATCGATAAGAAATTGTTTGCGATAACAATATACAAAACTGTCTGCAACAGGTTATGATTAAAAAGTAAAATGTTGCTACTCTTAATGTGAAGTTTTAATCCCAATGTTTATATAGCAACCGATACGCTGGTAACTTTATTGGTGTATCGTTACCCACAAATATTTATGCAAATTTCATTAACTAACTAAATGAAATAAAATAAAATTAATATAATTATCTTTTAAAGCTTATTGGGCGAAAACTATCAGCGTAAAGAAAATATTTTCGATTGCTAACTACAAGATAGTGTTGTTTTCAGATTATAATCAATCGTCTCCCCCTTTTATAATTACATCGTATTTGATATGTTACAAGGGATAAATCATTGCTTTGTCAAAATGCTTGACAACACTGACATTTTTATGACATGTTACATTAAATTTTTCATAATAATCTGAAGTCATGAAGGCGTCTCAAGCTCTGTTTTTATATCTGAAACTGAGCCTTTATATTGATCTGAAAGATTACTAGAATAAAATACAAAAGTGCAAATATCAGCTCAAATTTTGATTCAATATGACAATACTGTTAAAGTTTTAAAGTTTTGAATTGTACAATTGTCCTTATGCTTACCGTTATATACACTTATTTTTCAATCACAAACATATTTCCAGTAAAAATTGAATCCACGCGTCCAGCAATATTGTTGCAATCGTGTATTGCTATAGCAAAAAAGAGAATTCCAAAGTCAAAATCACGTTTACGTCTATTTGAAAACAATCAACATCATTATAAAAGCAACAAAGTTGGATTTCTGAAAATAAAAAATATATGCTTTTAAGTTACATGAAACCTACATATTTATTTTAAAATCCAGATATGTATTTTCATAAAATGTATACATGTATTTAGTTATCATTATATGACGTATGACCAATTACGAAATGTACGATTTTTTATATTGTATAACATTGTATACGAATATTAACATAATTTTAACTTTCCCTAGATGTTGGAAAAGAGTATTTTTTCGGGAATAATATTTATTTTATGCATTTTATTGAGTATGTTTATTGAATTCAGCAAAGTATTTTAGAACTTGAACTTTAGAATTTCTTGACGCAATGTGTACGTTTACTCAAAGACTAAATCAGACACATTGTTTAGACGATATAATTTGTAAAATTTGTAAACAAGACTGATAAAATGTCTGATTGAAATTGATAAAAGCCGGATTTTTTCAAATGAAACTTGTTTCAAGCAGTCATTATCTGTCATGGTAAATTAGAATAATGCTATTAAGTCGCATCTTAAAATATCAACACATTATTTGTTTTTGTAATTGAAATTTAGCTTAAAGGCACATAATGCCCCAGAAACGAATTCATTTTTACCTCCTTAGAAAGGCAAACATTAGTTGTATAACATTTTGTTAGTGCTTGTTACCTTAAAAGTCTAAATGTCTGATTTCCTCCAATGAAACTTGTTTCAAGCAGTCATTATCTGTCATGGTAAATTAGAATAATGTTATCAACAAATAATTAGTTTTTGTAATTCTATTTTATCTTACAGGCACACTATGCCTCAGAAACGTATACATTTTTACTTCCTTAGAAAGGGCAAACATAAGTTGTATAACATTTAATTAATGATGTAAGAGCATGTTACATACTTGTTACCTAAAATGTAGCATCAAATGTGAAGTTATTTGTCACAAAAGTGTCAAAATGTAAACAACGCAGTATTTTGACCTTCATACAACATATTAAATCACTTTACTAATTGTCAAAAAAGATGACAAAGAAAATGATGGCTCAGATAATAATTGGTCAATAAGTATCTTTCTGAAAACTATAAAAGTACATTATATTTTAGAAATAAAAATAAAATATCTCCTTGGGCATAAATGGTCTTTAAGACATTGGACATATGAAATTGGAAAATTGATTTTCATATCAAGAAATTCATACAAGTCTGCCTTTTTATATTATTGAGACTGACAAAAATTCACACAAATTCCTTGAATACTGAAACGTTATGAATTCATCTATATGTTAAAGGCACATTATGCCTCAGAAATCAATAAATTTTATTTTTTTAGAAAATAGGTTTAGAGCATATTTAGATGTTTGACACATAATGAAAGTTGCGCTGAATGTGCAGTAATGTGCCGTAAAAGTAGGTAAATGTAAACAAAGTTGTATATTGACTTTCATACTACACACTCATTCGCTATGATTAGTTGCAAATAAGTATTCCTTGATGTTCGTAAAAAACAATACATTACATATAAAATTGCCGTAGACAGTTGCGAAAGGGAAAACACAATTTCATTAGTTTGAGTGATTAATACTGATTATACAAACGCAATATAAAAGATTATTATTTAATATCTTGAACAGACAATATCCTTAGGAAATTATTTTATGTATGTGTTTATGCAATGAAGGAGTTCTTGAAGTATCATAGCAATTATCCATTAAATAAGCAGAGTTATAAAACTAAAATGAAAACAAGATGTGTATGTGCTTTTTCTGATTTATTGTTATATTGTTCAATATTTTAATATGTAAATAACACAACCTTAATGAATAATTATATTCGCACATTTTATAATTTAAAGAAAAATCCTAAATTGTATTAGTTTTAGTTACAACAAAAGCATTTGAGCAATATATCCAACTTTATTTTTCACTTAGTCTTCATGGATCCATAGCAAATATAAACCATTCAAAATGTAAATATCATTTATTGAAATAATGCTTTACACTTAAAACGAAAAGTTATCAAGACAAAATTGCAATTCCCAATTTCTTCCCTTTTGTTTTCATTTCTGTTGAGATTTTCTTTTCTTTCAATACCTTAATATATTCAAACACAAGTTTAGAATTTTGAAACATCGTGACATTGGTATTAATTAACATCGGGAATGTTATGACATTTAGTTCATCTTTGACACATAATAGACATTCTTTAGAAACACCTCCTACTAATTTAATCGTTCATTTTAAGTTACCAGATAATTGTCTTGTCAAAAGAATTGACATATGTGACTTTCCAATAATATGGTGTATTAAGATTTGATAAGAGTAGAAGCGCTTTGACATCTTTAGATTTCGTTCGCTTATCTTCCAGGAAATTGGTTAACATATTTTTCTTTTGTTAATCAGTATGATTACACCGAAGAAATGTGCAAATTTCAGCAGATTCCTAACAGTGTACTGACTCCTGGCAGAAAGTTATTTTAAAATGTCATGCACCCATCGTTATTCACACTTTCGAAGTGCATAATGTCTTAGCAATAAATATAATGAATATTTATAATAACTCAATGTAACATCATATTCTATGTAACACCAGTATATTAAATTATCAAGAAACATTGTTATAGCAAAGCAATAAATGTATACTAATTGTTTACAACAGTTTATCATGTACATTTGAATAAATGACATCCTATAAACCAAACAAACATAATGTATGTTTGAATACATGTAATTACATAACCGTTGGAAAAGAAATGAACTGCAAATGGGGTAATTCAATTGGGTTTCCTAAGTGATAAATTGGTTATCAGTTCACAAATTACGATGTGCTGAAAAAATAGGCAAATTACAATTTGTGTCTATTCAAGAAGCATGTATAATTACGAACGTCAATACCTTTGTTTTTATAGTCTTGTTTAAATTTGCATTTTCCTGGTTATTTGCCTGAAGACAAACGATGTAAAGCATACAGAAAATGTAAGAAGATACATGTTAATTACTGATTAAAATATATAAAACGTAAAATTCCTCAAAACATTTTATCATCGATTCTTAAGAAGATTTTCCTGCGCGTTATTAATATGCAATACCTTACAAAATGGTCCTAGGTTATTTTGTAAAGCAAAGTTTAATGCTTAATTTGACTATTAAAGGTCGTGAATTGTCTACAGTTTTAAATTACTGAGAAATGCAGGTAGATCTGATAAAAATGTTTTCAACAACATACTGTGTCAAAGTACAAAGCTAAATTATTATTTTAAAACTTTGTTACCCAGGGCATTTTAATTTCAAATTTCACTGGTAAACACCTATCTTTGGAAAAATAAATGTGTTTCTATTATTTTAAGCAAAGGAAAACGTGTATTAATATAAATAAGAATAATCCTACCCATTCCTTGGAGGTAATTGTACGAAAATATATGTTTATTTCCCCACAAATGTACAAATTGGTTAATGAAAAGAAAAACGTTTTATAACTGAAGGAAATGGCTGGCGGACTTATAAAGTATGGTATCAAATTAAAGAATCATTTAAGAAAATTAATTTTCTGTTGACTGGAAATATATATATCTAAATATCTTAATTAGTAAATATTTGCAGCTTTTACTTCATTAGAATGCGTTACAGTTTAATGGTCAAATAACGTTTTTAAAAGTCTGTTATCCAATGCACTTCAATCTTATTTTGTTAAAGATTTTCGGGTTTCTTATTAACGTAATTAAACTGTAATAAGATATATGTATTATATTGTAGTAAGAAGAACTGACAAACCAACTTTACTGCTTAAGTTGTAGCACTTCACTCGTAACGATGCTTAAAATCTTAATGACAGCTGCTAACAACTAGGTTAAGTGTTGTATAGTGCTAACGTTTGCTGTAATTCCGACATCATTATGTTTCTTAAGTAGTAAATATAAACCTGTAATTGTTAAAGACTTAATATGCTCAACAAGACGAATATGTTACCGGTGTCTAGCTGGTAATTAAACTATGGAGACAATTTGAGTGCTTAACTATGGTGATTATCCAAAAGTCTCCAATTTAAGTTTAAAAGTAGACTTGTAAATGTTATGAAAACCTCTAAGCATTAGAATAAACCTTCAATCAGAGTGTTTTTAAATTGCTTTGAATTTAATGTTGTTATTCAGAATGATTACCAAACTTTATGTAATGACATTAATTGCAATGCAAGGTTGTGCGCTTAATTTGTTAAAAGGTTTTGGCTTTTGGGGAAACACTATAAGTATATTTTTCTTAGTAAAATAAATAAGAAGTAAAACTTTCAATGATACAGTGTCGACAAGTAGTTAACGTCATATTATTATGGTAATTGTGATAAAATCTTGGCCATTTTGGATATTAAAAATATGATTGTTAAAGGAATAACAATAATTTATTTTAAGTATTTACAGTTAACTCCATTAAAGGTGTCTTTCATTTTGAAAAACAACACCTAGTGCCGCAAGTTTGAAGTATATCATCTTTAGTACCATCGCCTTGTTATCTAAGGATGATGTAGTCCTTGTTACATTGTGTTCTTTTGTTTGTTTTATTTTGATGTTTTTGGGTTTTTTTAATATGTATAAATGTATATATTAATTGTATCCTTATTACTACATATATCTTAATATGTCTAATAAACTCCACGTCTTTAAATGAAAATGAAGTTCAGATACCATTCATCTGTCGCAATCAATTGCATACAGTCCGGCCCCGGTTATTCGACAACCCTTTATTCGAATACCTGGCATTATCCGAAGTAGATCAGCGGTCCCGTTTGTCTATATAAATCAATATAAATACAAGTGTATTATTCGAAATGCATTATCCGAATACCTCCTATTTTTCGAAGTAAAATTTCGGTCCCGATTTACAATTATGAAAGCATTTCACACCTACTATTCGAAGCCAGACTAATTGTCGCAGATAAGTGCTATGATTAGTCAAAGTGGAGTAGTTTTCGTCTACCACAATATTCCGATTTCGAATATTCGAACCCATCGATTATTCGAAGTAATTTTTCAGTCCCAGGCACTTCGAATAAACGGGGTTGGACTGTATGTAAATCGTGTTAACTTGTCACTAAATTAAGCCTAAAAAAGCAGTTGTAATATAAATAAAAACTGCATGTCTTGTTTTTGTCGGCGTGAAAAATACTGTTCTGAGTTATTTCTAGTAGATTGATCTCAACTTGGAACAGTTACATGATATAAAACGGTTTTCCAGAAAAATTAATTCTTTGCAATATGTCAAGTCGTCAAATGCTGGTACATTATCACAAGCGATAATAGTATTTAAATCTTGTTTTGAGATGGTAGTAAAATAAACATTATGTCATATATTATTGAAGACGAATGTCATAAATCTCTTTTTACCATTACGTCTTTATTTTTATACGTCAGTTTTGGACGTTTATGACAACGACCACTTTTAACGGAACACTTTAATTCATTATTCCATTTGTTTTGTTATTTCTGCAGTGGCTATAAATCAAAACTATTTTTTTTGGTTGAATTGTTTTTTGTTTTGATTTTTGTTTATGTTTCTATTTTATTGTATTTTGTCGTTGTTGTTGTTGTTGTTGATTTTTATCATTATTATTATTATTATTATTATCATTATTATTATTATTATTATTATTATGAATAGAAACATTTCAAACTCAATTTCACAATATATTGATTACAACGACCGAAATGATTGAGCTTGTGAAGCTTGTTAAAATTATTTTTCTCAAGCGGATATATAGCAACATGTTAACAGTATAACCATGTTACCTTCTATAATCAATTGAATAACTTAAGTTTATAAAATCAGTCTTTTTACAAGCTGATGGCAATGCAATATGAAAGTTTTTCTGAACTACATTACTTCTGATTCTGTTTTATTTAGTTCCGGCCCATGTTTTGTCATTTTGTATAAACGCATTCTTTTACTTTGATACCATATGCCGCTTTTTCATAGTGGCATAGTCCTGTCAAATTCACTATCCCATGATAACCGCCCTAGGAACGCAATTACGGATGTTCTAAATTCAAAATGTCACCATGTTCATGCTGAAATGTTCAACCTTGCTTAAGCCTGTACTAGAGGGTATGGACGGTTGCTTGAAATTAACACTACCGTCCATGAGCAGGCTCAATCAGACCGAGCATAAAACATTTACCATTTTCAGTTTTCAGCTTTGTTTAGGAATTCCACATAGAAAAGGTATCATCTCAGCAAGCTAATCAATTAGCAATTTCAAGCGTATTGGTTTGACAAACTAATAGACTACTTGTTTTAATTTTTACTTTTTACATTTTAGAGAAACGATTTTAGCGAAAAGCAACGTACACATAAAGCAGCCACCACAATATCTTGTTAAACAGGGCATCCATAGGGCACCATTTACTTCAACGTTACGTAATTTATTTGAAATGATACAAGTTGTATGAAACAGTCTTTGTAGTCTCAGCAGTTTGCACTTAACAGTACCGTCCATGAACAGACTCAATCAAACCGAGCCTGCATCATTTTCAATTGTGCCGTGTTGGCCTTTCTTTAGAGATTCTTATTTTCTCTTTTTTTCCTTATTTTCGATGAAAGCAATCATCTGTGTCTTAAACCACAACATAGAGTGAACTTTCGAAAGGTTATAAATTTAAGGAGCTGCCCCAGGGACTCAACATACGGACATTTAAAGAAATTATACATCACATCAGACTCCTTCAGGAAGCAATTTTCATTAAACTTTAAAAAAACATAACAGTTTGAAATGTCTTTTTGTATCATAAATATTTTCTGATAATGTACTTCTGTTACAGTATAAGACAATTTGTACCTTTTATAACTGCACAGTTCAAACGTACATTTCAAAACCCTAACTGCCGTCCGGAGATAGAGGTATATTCCCCTATTTTGAAATACTCGGCTTATAAGTCTTGAGACTCAATCAGACATAGTCTTCAATTTTTATGTATTTTTTTTTCTGTTTTATATGCCTCCGACCATTTTTTCCCCAGATATTTATTGTTTTAGCTTGTTTATCTCCATGTCATGGAATTGAACTTTGCTCTATTTCTTTGAAAAGTTATACATACATGTTCATTAATTACAGTGTTCGCCTTATATTAAAGACATTTATGTCACTGTTGCGGAAGAAGTGTATTCCCTATGCCAGCACTTCATACATATTTAAAGAAAATTCCGTCAGACAGCTGTCTTAGGGGATATTATAATTTGATATATTTTGTATTTTTTAAAATATTTATATGATCAGCACAGAATCATATATACCTACTCTATAATTCCTTCAACAAATATAATCTTCAGGGAATGTTATTATTTTATTTGGTAGTTGATTGTTGTATATTATTGAAAATGACAAGAGTTCAAAAATATTAAGGTAAATAAGTACAGTTTGCAAATGGAAATCGGTTACGTGCAAAATACATAGGTTCCGTGAGTTCAGATGTGGTTTCTCGTATTAAATTGAATTTCTTTTATATATTAGTTTCTTTACATTCGTATGGCCGTGGAGGTGTCCTTTGCATTTAAAACTGTTTTTGTATTCTACAACAAACATGCTCCTTAATAATTAATGATTAAGCAACATTATAGTAGACAACACTTTAAACTATACAATATAGCTAATATAGTTCATTTTGATGTCATTTTAAAAATATTTGATTCATTGATATGGAAAGGTTATGGAAGCTGTTATTTCATTTATTAACTTTTATACTTGTTACTGTTTAACAAATCATTTCCTGTATGATTAAGGTTAGTCTGCTTAAAACAATACATTGTCTTATCATTTCCCAAAATTGTTTTGAATAAATGCGCATTGAAAACAACTTTTCAAAGAAATATGTCAAAGAGACAGTTGAAAAAATATATATTTACTCATTGCTAATTGTACATCCAAACTATGTTCCATACTCATCCAGCTACCGACTTTCTTTCCTTCTTTTTTATACTTGAACAGGTGAGAGATAAAACAATTATTCTTTTGAAAACAAAATATTAAAAAGGTATGAGAATATCAAAATAACGACTTCCATAATAAAAATGATAACTATTTCAATCTTCATCCCAATTATTTAGTAAAATGGTATATTGATGTAATTGGTCAAGTAAAGCGTAGTTTATTTGTTTTAATTTATTTTTGTACTATAACGAATACTGAGAACTCACAACTTTGCTTTTAAAATCACTTATATACAAGTAATAATGTTTACAAAAAAAATCATAATGGTCATGTTACGAGAATTTTTTTTGCCTATTATGACCGAATGGTCTGTTAATTTGCCTACAGCAACAGTTTTTATAGTTACTTAATTGACATCGATACAAATATCTTGTCTAAATGATGTAATTTACATTACACTGGCGATAAGTCATTTCATAATATAACTTTTTCACGCTTCAGAGCATATTCCATTTAGGAGTCATAACATTTTGTATCGATAAGAAATTGTTTGCGATAACAAAATGTCTGCAACAGATTAATGTGGCGCCTGATTATTGCAAAAGTAAGATGTTGTAATTTTATATAGCAACCGATATGCATGTATCTTTATTGGTATATCATAACATGCAAATTTAATTAACTTCATAATTATATTAAAAATGTTTATTACTTTATTTAAGATAAAAAATATATATTTGATCATAGCTAGCTAACAAGAAGTTGTTTGTTTCTTTGTTGCTGTTGTTTTCTTGGATTTGTAATCAAATCAATCGTCTTCCCATGCATGTTTTTATAATTAAATCTTATTTGATATGCTACAAAGGGTAAATTATTGCTTTGTCAAAATGCTTGACAACACTGACATTTTTATGACATGTTACATACAATTTTTAATAATAATTTGAAGCCACGAAGGCGTCTCAAGCTCTGTTTTTATATCTGAAATTGACATTTCATAACGGTCTGAAAGATTACTAGTATAAAAAAAACAACAGTGCAAATATCGGGTGAAACTTTGATTCACATGACACTAGTAGGGTTTTTAATTGCAAAATTGTTCCGGATCAAATTTTTACCCTCATATATCAATGACAAACAAATTTCCTGTTTCATCAACAAATACAAAAGAACGTCTTGTCACAATCGTGTATTCCTTGAGCAAAATGTAATAAAAAACCAACAGACTGTTTCAAAGCCAAAATCTCGTTTACAATCAATATCATTATAAAAGCAACAAGTTGAATAACTGAAATATTGGAGAATTTCTTCTAAGCTACATATTACTAAGTGATATTTATGAATTACTATTATCATAATTTGTACAAATGTAATTTTAAAATCACAAGATTTTTTTAAATCTCACATTATCGCTATGGCCAGAAAGGATAATTTAAATATTTGCCCGTAAAAACTTACCAATAAAATGTTTAAAAAGCTTCGTAAATTACTTTAAATTTAAAGATATTGTTTTAAAATCCAAATATGTATTTTTGTAAAATTTATGTTTAGTTAACATTATAAGACGTATGAAAAATTTAGAAATTTACGTTATTTAATTCCCTACGACAATTTATATATTTTATTTGTCCTAGATGTTGGAAAAGGTATTATACATATTTAACGCATTTTATTGAGTATATTCATTTACATAAGCTAATCAATTTACAATTTGATGCTTCGTATTGTTGACGTAATTTGTATATCTAAAGACTTTATTAGATTTACAAGACAAACTCTTAAGACGGTATTATATGTAAAATTTGTAAACAACACTGATAAAATGTCCGACTGAAATTGAGAAAAAAAATTCGTCCAATGAAACTTGTTTCAAGCAGTCATTATTTGTCATGGTAAATAAGAATAATGTTATCAAGTTGCAGCTTGAAAAATCGACACATAATTTGTTTTAATTTGTAATTGAATTTTAGCTTAAAGGCACATTATGCCTCAGAAACGGTTAAATTTTTACTTCCTTAGAAAGGGCAAGCATTTGTTATATAACATTTATATAATGGTATAAGAGCATGTTATATCTTTGTTACTTAAAAAGTAGAACAGTGTAAAATAATTTATCACAAAAGTATCAAATTGTAAACAAAGTAGTATTTTGACTTTCAAACAACATACTCAATCACTATAACTGTACTAAATGCGAAAAGGACAACAAAGAAAAGGATGGCAATAATATCAGGTAATAACTGGTCAATAAGTATCTTTTTGAAAAGTATATATTTTTAAGTACATTATATTTTAGAAATAAAAAAAAAACTTTCCTCATGGGCGTTTAAGACATTGGACATATGTTATTGGAAAATTTATTCTTATATCAAGACTTTTTTTCCCTTTTTCCCTTTTTATATCATTGATATTGACAAAAAATCACACAAAATCGTTATTAATTCATCTAGTATATGTTCAAGGAACATTATGCCTCAGAAATCCATAAATTTTAATTCTTTTATAAATGTCAAACATGTGTTTTAAAATGTTTTGAAAAAATATTTAGAGCATATTTAGATGTCAATCCGTTGAGTAATTATCTACAAGTATGTACTTATTAGATCGTTCAAATAAAGATCTCTTATGAGTCAAAGTGGCGTTTTCAATCATCAAATATAAATCACAGCTGTCGGATCTACTGACTGTTATCTTAAACAACGAAATTCATCAGATTTCCTGCTATAAAGGTAAGTCGATAGCTCTGTTACCTTGAACATAGAAATTCATATAATTTGCTGCTAAGAAGATAAATACATATTGATGGTGCTTCAAATACTCATTTTGATGCGATAACAAAATAATACGTCAATAGACTGGTCCTTTTTCATCAACTTATTTATGGTTGTAAAAAATTTCATGATTAAATATTCATATTTCAATTTTAAGCAGCTGAGGAAAATTATTAGCTAAGCATTTCACAAACTTATTAAATAAATGTCTGAAAGTAATAAGAAATAAAATGAAAAATGAATGAGCAGTGTATGTCTTATTTAAATCATACAATTGCATGAAGTGTTAAGTTGTGCATAAAACTTTTGGACAGAAGCATTCGTTGCTAGTACAGGTAAGCGACAATGTGACTCTTTTTATTTGTCCGTCTTTTGTTGTTGTTGTTTTTTTTGTTGATTTTTTGCTGTTGTTGTTGTTGTTGTTGCTGCTGCTGTTGTTTTGTTGTTGTTGTTGTTGTTGTTGTTGTTTTGTAACTGACTCTTATATAATGAGTTCAGACAGATCGTGGAGGTTTGTTGAATACAGAACAAATGAAAGTGTTATATTCTTTAACATTTGCTTATCAATTGAAATGATATTTTCTCATTGTATATTCCACGTTGTATCGCTAATGAAAATCATGTGCATATGTCATTATTTTAAAGGGCATTGCAGACTGAACAGTCATACGATATTCCCGAATATTTCTTAAATTATACATCGGTAACATTCATATTTATTAATATTAATTCTTCAATGTTGAGTGTTGTTATTTTGTATCCCATGGCAAATAAATGTTATAAACATAAACAGTATTATAACAAAAATGCATCATACCAAAGATAAAAAAGGGACATAAATAAATAGTTGTCTAGAGGAGTGTTGTCTTGTTATATATTAACAAAAGTTTCTTAAAGTTCCATGTCTCAGTAAAAAAGTTAACATACAATTAAGCCGCTAATGTGGAAGATATGTATTCCCCTATGTCGATAATGCACACATATTAAGGAAAATGTCTGCACACAGTTGCCATAGGAATATTATAATTTGATATATTTTGTATAGTTTTTATTACATATGTGAGCGAAATATCAGCATTTATTACTGAATTCCACAATAGACAACAGTCCACTGGGAACCTGGTAATTTATTGGATAGTTTATTGAAGTATATTTAAAAATGACGAAGAACCTACAAAGACTGTAAGATAAGTGAGTACATTGAAGCATTTTTAATGAAAATTGAATGGAAAATGTTTATTTAATGTGTAAATGTATCAAACTAATCAAACTAATTATCAAAATATTTTAAACAACTATTATGTTTCAAACAGAAAAATAACATTAAATTAAATGTATTTACTTTACTTCCCAAATTCATTCTATTTTTAAGAAATATTTTGTCTTCATGTACCTGCAATACCTGTTTAATATTGCTGAATGTAATGTTACTGCTTTATTTTCGACAAAAATTGTATTGGCGAACTTTGCATGCGTGTTATCCAAATCAATTCTTTATTTTTTACCTACCATTAGCCACACAGAAGTGACAAACAAATTATTAACATACAGTATTAACTTAACATGCAAACACTTTTTTTTGATATTGCCTCATTTTGCACTTCAAATGTGTGATAGTCAAGTTTTGAAATAATTGCTTTTCATTTTGTAGGGGGTTGTTGTTGTTTTTTGTGGGTTTTTTTCTCTCTGCAAGTGGGTATATTTCAGTCAGCAAATCTCAGTGGTTTTAAGTAATCATCATCAATCTAATGAAGAATGAATGTCAAATAAATCTGTATCTCACTAGATCAATGCCAAGGAAAGGCAATTAATGTTATTTCAATTAGCCTAATGCTTTCTGAGGTAAGTATTTGCAAGTGGAAAAGGTAAATACAGGATGAACAGTGAGTTTCACATGTGTATCTTTCTTATTATTCCTTTTAAAGTTGTTCTATGTTGTGTTTAAAAAGCATGGTTCCAAATTTGTTTGAACAATTTCAGTTGTATCTATTCACTTTTAATATAGGATTAAGTTTGTGACCATTTTGGAAATATTGGTAATGATACGGCTGTAACATTTGATTTTAACTTTAATCTTTATCTATTAATATAAAAAAAGACCATAAAAAGTATGGCATTCAAACGTAATATACAGTTTATTTCTTTTATCAATAATATAATTATCGTTACACAAGTGTGACATCTATATACTGTACATAACATATTTGACAGTAAAAGTTTGACGAGACAATTATACGAAGATACAATACTATTAAACACGCAATTTTAGGAAATAAACTAATTTATTAAGGTCCTTTTTATTATGAAACATGATTTCCCCATTAAGTCCTTAAAATCTCTTGACTTGAACGTTGATTTGTTTGTTTGTGAGTTTGTTTGTTTTTTAGGCGTTACAAACTTCAAAACACAAGGGGTCATAACCGACTCACTTGCTGGAGCAAAACGATGCATAGTATCCAGTTATTCGTCTGTTCACGTTTACACAAGGATAAACGGCTGCTGCAATCATTATGTCTCAATTATGAACGGCAAAATCCTCAGCCAGAAGGGGCAATATTTGATTCAAATATTTGACAAAGCTTATGGTATAGCTTACGTTTTAGAAATTTACAACAAATATTCTATAAAATCGTTGCATAAATTATAAAAATAAATTACCCGATGCAACTTTTAGTTAATTAATATCCCTTCTCAATTTTTACATTCATCAAACTATTGACCCCTTCTTTGATATTATAGGTACCTACAGTAAACAGAAACAGAAATAAGAGAATCAAATTTTCTTGGATTTTGTCATTATATCAATGCTGTAACCATTTACTCATTTGGGCAAAAAAAATATTTTATACTGCATTTAAATTAAATAAAGTCAATCACCATTGACATTTAATTCAGTCTGTAGATGACAGCTCACTTAATCATAATATCATTTATATGATATATCTCTTGTGTGTGATTTTACTTCAACTTGAATTTAGCAAAGTAGTTCATGACTTTTTTACAATTTTACTAACTTAAAGTGAAATTTACTACTAAAACTTCTGATATTCTCAATGTAATGAAGACAATCACATGCTGAGACTCGTTCATGCCAAATAACCACACAATACTGATAGGGACATTTCTGAGTGAGAAGTCGTAGTTTGTTTGTTTTATTTCCATACTGTTTAAAGACATGTGTTGAGGACAGACTGATTGTGGTTATGCATTATCTATAAAGTATGTAAGTAGATAATGCCAAATGTTGTTGGAGAAAAGATGCGCACTAATCAAGACATATACTAAAAATAGCAGCTGCGTCTTTGACCATAGCAATGACATCAATTTGAAGGTCTAAACAAAACATAGCTCCAGACAATTACTCAAGAGACGGACGTTATGGACAAAGCTATCAATTAATCTACAACAAGAGCATATATTACATCTATTTCCCATTTCCTTTATAGATAATACATTTGGGATTTCGAAATAATGTCTTTAAACGCAAAATATTACTTAGACGATTCTGCACATAAGTTTTATATTTCTTATTTCTTAACACCTTTTTATATATGTATATCATCTACAACATAGACAGATAAATCTAGATATAATCTATATAATCTATATAATATATTATGCTATATATATCAAAATAGCATGAAACATTGTTTAGGCATAACAATAAATGGTTACTAATTGCTTTAACAGTTTATCTTGTACATTTAAATAAATGACCTCCTATATAACAAAACAAACATAATGTATATTTGAATAAATGTAATAACATAACCGTTATGATGAATCAAGGAAAAGAAATGAACTTATAAAAAGGTTAAGTCAATTGGGTTTCCTTGGTGATAAATTTAAGAACCAGTTAACAGTGCTGCCAAAATAGGCAAATTTTTTCCTGTTTAAGAATGCATAATTACAAACAGTTGCTGGTAGATATTTTTGGTAAATGTTGACGATTACGTAACCTTAAATGACATTATGTAACTAAATTTTTAATAACGTGTATAACCGCCACGTGTCCAGATGATAGCCTCAACCCTTCTCCTCATACTACTAGTAATGCGTTTAATGCGATTTTGAGGTATATTTGGCCATTCTTTCTGAAGACCTTGTTCTAGTTGGTGCAGGTTGACTACATGTGATTCGTAACATTGCCCGAATAATATTTAAAATTTCAGTTGTGGTCATGTCAAGATTGAGGCAAAATGCCGGTTGTGAGGAGAAGGATTGAGGTATTAATGGTTTATAATTGGTATCGCTACTTATCAAATTAGTATTTCCTAGCTCAATTAAGTCGTCATCGCATGACAGTGGTTTCAATAACAACAAATTTTATATTTCCGAGATGTGCTTAACTTATTTCCAAGTGTATATATAAGAATTAGCCTACTCATTCCCAAAGGGAAATGTACGAAACTGTACATTTATTTTAATTTAGGTCGTACAAAAGTAAACTGTTTTATTGAACTTGAGGAAATATTATGTAGGCTTTAAATTTATCTCACTTATCCATAAGACGGATATCTTAATTGGTAAATATTTGCAGCTTAATACAGTTACAGTTTAATGCTCAAAGAACGTTTAAATAGTCTGTTGTCTAATGTACTTCAATCTTATTTTGTTAAAGATTTTCGGATTTCCAATATTAACGTAATTAAACTGTAATGAGATATATGTATTATATTATAGTTAGAAGAGATAACAGACCAACTTTCCTGCTTAAATTGTAGCACATCACTCGTAACGATGCTTAAAATCTTAATGACAACTGCTAACAACTAGGTTAAGTGCTGTATAGTGCTAACGTTTGCTGTAATTCAGACACAATTATTCTTCTTAAGAAGTAAATGTTAAACCTGTTCTTGTTAAAGACTTAATATGCTAAACGAGACGAATGTGTTACCGATGTCTAGCTATTTATGTTTTAAAGTAGACTTGTTAATGTGATGAAAACCTCTTAGCATTAGAATAAACCGTCAATCAGAATGATTTTTTTTTTGCTTAAAATTAAACGTTGTTCAGAATAATTAAAAAATGCACGGGCGACATGAATTGCAATACAATGTTGTGCTCTTAGAATGACCGTATTGTGTTAAAATATTTACGGACATGGGGAAAACAACCTTAGTTTAAATCTTCTTTACTATCCTAAAACAAGGCAAAGCAAATCACAAATGTGTACGTGACGTCATTAACTATGTTTAGAATTTTAAGTCGATTTTTTAATATTCCTACGCATTAATTGCTATATATAACAAAAGATAGCAAACATAAGATTTAAAACATTAAAATTATGTTTTTAGAGCACGTTAGATGCTTGTTATCTGAAGAAAAGAGTGAAATAATTTGTCACAAAAGAATCAAAATGTAATCAAAGTAGTATCTTACTTCCATACAAAATACTGAATCACTTTTACATTTATTGTACTAATTGCCAAAAAGCAACAGAAAAAGAAGACAGTTCATGCAATTAAACAATGAGCAGTTTAATGCACACTAAAAACGAATACCAAAAAATAAAAAGATTTTGAGAAATAAAAATTAGTATAATGGGTCTTTACGTTTCAACAACTATGTTTTTAAAGGAAGAACAATAATTTATTTAAATCATTAAATCATTTACAGTTTATGAAATATATCAAAAATAAATCCTTTTATGAAAATTTTGTAAAACAACACCTACCTACACCAAACGTAGTGGTAAATCAAAAAGTTCCTTCTGATTCTACTGCAACCACACTAGGAAAACATGCAACACTGAAAACATTTTAAATGTACAGCAACGCAAAAATGCTGAACGAACTTCAAAAATCTTTAATATACCACCGCCATGTCATCCAAGGATGATGTAGTCCTTGTTATATTGTGTTGTTGTTGTTTTTTTGTTTTGTTTTTTTTATGTAACAGTTTTTTTTTTAATATTTTCAAATGTAAATAATTATATCCTTGTTCTTACAGATATTATGTTACGTTTTTATTATGTTTGCTCATTGACAATAAAATGGTGCTTTCTTTCTTTTTTTGTTTTTGTTGTTGTTGTTGTTGTTTTTGTCCTTTTTGGGGGGAGGGGTTTGTTTGTTAATTTTCCTGCTGTGTATCAATGAGAGTATGAGATAGGGCACAAAATGGGTGCAATTTAATGAAACACTTGTAATATGTTACAAGAATAACTCTAAGTAGCATGTACGTGACATCAATGTAACACATATAAAGGCTGTACCCTTATGTCCCATACTTATATATGTTTTGAAAACAATTCTGCTCATTTTAAAGGCTAATGCTGTAACATTTGTAACAATTTAATATGAAATTTTCATTTCACTCTCAACTCTCGTAACATTTTAACAATGATGTAACAACTATGTAACAACCGTTTAACATCTATGTAACCCTATTTATTCAGATTTCTGTCCATTTTAAAGTCTAATACTTTAACATTTGTAACAACCTGTAACATTTGTAACAATTATGTGTGAAATTTTCATTTCATTCTCAACTCTCGTAACATTTGTAACAATGCTGTAACAACTATGTAACAACCTTGTTACATCTATGTTACCCTGTTTATTCCAATTTCTGTCCGTTTTAAAGGCGTATGCTGTAACATTTGTAGCAACCTGTAACATTTGTAACAATTACGTGTGAAATTTTCATTTCATTCTCAACTCTCGTAACATTTGTAACAATGCTATAACAACTATTAACAACCTTGTAACATCTTTGTAACCCTATTTAGTCCGATTTCTGTCCATTTTTAATGCTTAGGCTGTAACATCTGTAACAACCTGTTACATTTGTAACAATTATGTGTGAAATTTTCATTTCATTCTTAACTTTCGTAACATTTGTAAAATGCTGACAGTAACAACTATGTAACAACCTTGTAACATCTATTCAACCCTATTTAGTCCGATTTCTGTCCATTTTTAATGCTTATGCTGTAACATTTGTTGAAGTACATATACTATTCATCTGTCCCAATTAAATACACATGTTTATCGTGTGAATATTTCAATAAATTAAACTAAAGCAGAGCAAATTTGATCTAAATAAAAAATTATGTCCTTACTTTTCGGCATGAAAAATAATGTTCATGAATTAATGTGAAATGAAAAATAATCTCAACATGGAACATGGAATAGCATGATATAAAAATGTTTTCCTGGAAATCAAGTCGAAATTCTTGTAAAATGTCAAGTCGTCAAATGCTGATACATCATCTCAAATAATATCAATATGTCAATCTTGTTTTAGAGTGTAATAGATTAAACACATCTCATCTTTTATGGAAGACAAACGTCATAAATCTCTTTCAACCATTACGTCTTTATTTGAGACGTCAGGTTTTGAAGTTTTTGACAACGAAAACTTTTAAGGGAACACTTAAATTCATTTGTATAGCATTCATTTGTTCAATTTGTCTAATGTTCGGTTACTAGACTTCCTTTGAAGAGCTATAAATCAAATCTACTTTTTTGGCGTGACTGTTTATTTGGAAAATAGAAACATTTAAAAGTCACTTTTAGAAAATACTCATTACAACGTCACTTCCAAAAAATTCTTGTCAAAAGGCTTATCAAAATACTTTTCTCAAATGGATATACAACAAAATGTTGACAGTATTATCATTAATTACAGTGTTCACATTATATTAAAGACATTTATGTCACTGTTGCGGAAGTGTATTCCCTATGCCAGCACTTCATACAGTCATATTAAAGAAAATTCCGGCAGACAGATGTCTTGGGGGATATTATAATTTGATATATTTTGTATTTTTAAGAATATTTATATGAAAAGAACAGAAAAATATATACCTACTCTATAATTCCTTCAACAAATATAATCTTCAGGGAATGCTTATATTTTATTTGGAAGTTGATTGTTTGTTTTATATTATTGAAAATGACAAGAGAAAAAAAATATAAAGGTCAGTAAGTAAATGGAAATCGGTTTTGTTCAAAGATGGTTTCTTTTTTTTATCATTATTTATCTTTTCAATTTTTTTTTCAATTTTGCAAGTTGTATTTTGCACATCTCAATATGAATGGCAAATGAACTGGTAAAGTCATAATAACATTACATTTTCAAATTTTTCTTCAATTTAATATTCATCTTGGCATGAATTAACAATACCCCCACTGCACTGCAGGATATGTTCATATATATTATTTGGAATGTTCGCATGGCAATGTTGAATTTTTTTTTTACATTTTAGACTGTTTTTGTATTTTACAACAAACATGAACAGAACAGAACAGAACAAACAGTTTATTCAAGACTTGTACAATAAGTACATAATCATTATACATATACATAAATAAATAATATATATGATTTGATGTCACAATGGAAAATAGCACATTATCGCAAATTCATATTTTGAGAGGATGAACTGTATTTAATTATAAGTAATAGAAGTTCTATGAGAAAGTGCGAGTTTAATATAACAAGCAAGATTTTTCAAAATAATCTTATTTTTTGAATTTAACAACTCTACAAGTTTAATTACACTTGGATTGATATAATAATAACGTTTAATATATTTTTTTCTAATATTATTATAGCATGGACATATAAGTATAAAATGATATTCATCTTCAAGGTCCTGTGTATTACAATATGTACAATAACGCTCATTTCTAGCAACTCTATTCGTACCATATCTACCTGTTTGTATACGTAAGGAATGAGAAGACATTCTTATTTTACTAATAAACAACCTTAGGTTACTAGGCCAAGTATATCTAGGTATGGCTCATACAAAAAAGTATCCTGAGGTTTGTATACAATGTTAAAATACCACTGTTCTCTCTTATCAACATGCCAACTTTGAATAAAAGTGTCTATCAGTCTCTGTTTAAACAAAGGTATAAATGATTTACTGTTTAACAATAGTAGGATCATCCCAAACATAGTTGAAACCATAATTGAATATAATAATTTTTTTACCTTAGTTAACCAATTACTTTTACCGTTATTACAATCACTGAGACACAAATTTATACACTTCTTTAAGAATAATGTTATCTGTTTCAAGTAGGCGAAACAATACTTAATTATCTTAACATATCTTCCAATATACAGTGGGTAACGAGCAGTTCACCATAAACTGCTGCATTTGAAGTTCTTATATTTACATTTAATATTTTTTACAAAACTTTAGATGAATTCTTTCAATTTCTTTAGACTTACTGTGGCCCCCAAATCTCAGCTGCATAATTTAAGATTGATCCAACAAAAGAGTCAAAAAGCTGGCATATTAACTTCGGTTTCAGTTTATATTTATTACAGTTTATCAGTAATACATTTAACGCTTTCAAAGCTTTACCAACAAGCTGTTCCTGGTTTAATTGCAAAATTACCAGTATAATTAAAACTGTACCTAAATAATTGAAATCATTTACAACCTCTAGACGTTTGTCATTATACAAAAAATTTTCAGAGGACAACAAACCACCTCTCTTCCTAAAAACCATAAACTTTAGTCTTATCTACATTAACCTCTAGACTCCACTTTGAACAGTAATTATGTATAAAAACTAAACTATTGTTTATTTCCTCAGGTGAATTGCCTAGAATGGCCATATCGTCTGCAAAAAGCAACAATATTAAAATGATATCATTTAACTGTAAACCACAATGTATATCATGCTGCAAAAATAACTCAATGTCATCAATAAAAATGAGAAAATAAAACCGGCGAAATTATCTCCCCTTGACGTAAGCCTACAGCATATTCGAAAAACTCTGAATAACTATTACACACTTTAATGCATGATTTAACTTTATTGTACATATCCTTAACAATACGCAATAATTTACCCTAATACCTGATTTATGTAATTTTAAAACCAAAGTGCATTTCTATAAACCCTGTCAAAGGCCTTTTTTAAAGTCAACAAATACGCAATACAAACGTTTATTGTCGTTAATATATTTCTGAACAATAGATTATAACACAAATAAAGCATCAACAGTAGATTTGCCTTTTCTAAACCCAAACTGGGCATCTGACAGTAAACAATTTTCTTCACAATAGCTATAAATTCTTTTATTTATAATAGATGTAAATATTTTTGACATACAGCTAACTAAAGTTATGCCTCTATAGTTATTTACCTCATTCTTATCTCCCTTTTTGTGCAAAGGATGTTGCTAAACATGTTGCTAAACAGTTAATGATCAAACACTTTTATAGTAGAACATCTTTTGAAGTACATAGCTAATCAACCTCATTTGATTTTATTTCATTGAAAAGGTTTAAATATATCAACAATTATTATATGCTATTTAAACTTGTTACTGTTAAACAAATTATTTTCTATATTGCAAGGGATAATCTGCTTGTAACATTTTTTTGTCTTATAACTAGGTAGAAATCTTTCATATATTTTACATTATGTCCCAGATTTGTTTTGAATAAATGGGCATTGAAATCAACTATTTAAAGAAATAATGTTAAAGCGACAATTAACGATATACATATTTACTCATTGCTAATTGTACAGTCAAACTGTGTTCCACACTGATCCAACTACTCACTTTCTTTTTTTATATATTTGTACAGGGAAAGCTTAAAGTGTATTATTCCTTTGTAAACAAAATATTAAAAAGGTATGAAAATATCAGAAGAACGTTTCCATAATGAAAATGATAACCATTTCAATCTTCATCCCAATTACTAGTATTTGGTAAAATGGTATATTGATGTAATTGGTAAATTTGAGCGTATTTTATTTGTTTTAATTTAGTTTTGTACTATAACGAATCTTCAGAATTAACCTCTTTGCATTTAAAATCACTTATAAACAAGTTATGCGGTTAATAAAAAGAAAATCATAATGGTCATATGTTACGAGATTTCTTTATCTATTATGACCGAATTGTCTGTTAATGTGCCTACAGCAACAGTTTCCATAGCTACTTAATTAACATCGATACAAATATCTTGCCTAAATGATGTTATTTACATTACATTGGCGATAATAAAGTCATTTCATAATATTACGAGCTTCAGAGCATATTCCATTTAGAAGTCATAACATTTCATATCGATAAGAAATTGTCCGCGATAACAAAATGTCTGCAACAGGTTAATAAGGCGCGTGGTGATTGAAAAAAAAATGTTGCTACTCTTTATATGAAGTTCTTATTCCAAAGTTTATATAGCAACCGATATTAATATATCTTTATATGTAATAATGGAAATGTACACAATATATTTTTATAGCAAACTAGAATTGTCTTTTATAATTAAATCGTATTTGATATGTTACAAGCATAAATTATTGCTTGTCAAAATGCATGACAACATTGACATTTTTATGACATGTTACATTCAAATTTAGAAATAGTAATTGAAGCCATGAAAGAGACTCAAGCTCTGTTTTATATATGAAATTGAGCATTCATATCGATCTGAATGATTATTATAATAAGACGAAAGTGCAAATATCAGCAGAAATTTTAATTCAATATGACACTAGTGTTAAGGTTTTGAATTATACAATTGTTCTGCATTAAATTTATACCCGCATATATCAATGACAAACAAATTTCCTGCTTCATCCACGAGTACAATAGTACGTCGTCTTGTCGCAATTTTGTAAGCAAAATCTAATAAAACCACAACAGAGTATTCCAAAATATCGTTTACTACTATTTGAAAACAATCAATATCATTATAAAAGCAACAAGTTGAATTACTGAAATATTGGAGAATTTCCTTTAAGCTACATATTACTTAGTGATATTTATGAATTACCATTATCATAATGTGTACACATGTAATTTTAAAATCACAAGTTTTTTTATGCTCGCATTATCGCTATGGTCAGAAAGGATAATTTAAATATTTGCACTTAAAATCTTACCATTAAAATGTTTTTAAAAAGCTCTGTAAATAACTTGAAATTTACAGATATTGTTTTAAAATCCAAATATGTATTTTTGTAAATAAAATATATATTTAGTTAACACTATTAGACGTTTGACAAATTTAGAAATTTACGTTATTTATTACATGTTTTGCAGTAGATTACTGAATTATAACGGTTTATTATATTCTGATAATTTCACAATAATGATTACCAAATATAATTTCACAGTAGCCGAACTATATTTGGCGTAAAAATAAAATATTTATCATTAATGAATGTTTTTTTTTTTTCAGCAGAAATGTAGTCAATCATAATAAAAAATGTACGTGATAACTGTTGTTTCTTAAATATTTCGAACGTTGTTGCTGAAAAACATCTAAAAATCTAAAAATAATCCTGGAATTATATTTTGGCTTCAAACATTGTGACGTCATTATTTGATGACGTCATAAAGATAAGAGCATGGCTTACGGCGGCAAAAATCAGTAAAATGGTCCTAAAAATCGTTAAAAAATCATGAAATAAACAGAAAATTTGTTTGTTTTACATGTAAGATCAAATAATATTTCACTCGTGAACCCCAGCTATTATATTTTCACTCGTGGCTACGCCACTCGTGGAAAATATTGCATCTGGTGTTCACTCGGTGAAATATTTTTCGATCTTACACTGAAACAAACAAATATCCTCTATTTAATTTCCTACGACAATTTTATACGAATATTAATATTTATATATATTTTGTAATTGTCCTAGATGTTGGAAAAGGTATTTATACATTTTATTGAGTATATTCATTAACATAAGCTAATCAATTTTCAATTTGATGCTTCGTATTGTTGACGTAATTTGTATATCTAAAGACTGTTTTAGATTTACAAGACAAACTCTTAAGACGGTATAATTTGTAAAATTTGTAAACAACACTGATAAAACGTCTGATCAAATTGATAAAAACCAGATTTTCTCCGACGAAACTTGTTTCAAGCAGTCATTATCTGTCATGATAAATTAGAATAATGTTATCAATTTGAAGCTTGAAATATCAACACATAATTTGGTTTTGTAATTGAATTTTAGCTTTAAGCCATATTATGCCTCAGAAACAAATCATTTTTTAATTCCTTAGAAAGGGCAAACATTAGTTGTATAACATTCATATAATGGTGTGAGCATGTAGCTAAACAGTAGCATCAAAGTTTTTTGTCACAAAAGTATCAAAATATAAAGAATCTAGTATTTTGACATTCATACAACATAATAATCACTTTAATTGTACTAATTGTCAAAAGAAGGACGACAAAGAAAATTATGGCTGAGGTAATTATTGGTCGATAAGTATCTCTTTGAAAACTGTAAAAGTACATTATATTTAGGAAATAAAAAAAACCCTCCATGGGCATAATGGGTCTTTAAGAAATTGGACATATGAAATTGGAAAATTGATTCTCATATCAAGAAATTCATACAAGTTTGCATTTTTATATTATTGAGATTGACAAAAATCACAAAAAATCCTTGAATACTGAAACGTTATGAATTCATATATGTTCAAAGAACATTATGCCTCAGAAATCAATAAATGTGTTTAAAAATGTTTTGAAAAAATATTTAGAGCATATTTAGATGTTTACCACACGAAGAAAGTTGCTTGCGCTGAATGTGCAGTAATGTGTCGTAAAGGTAGCAAAATGTAAACAAAGTAGTATATTGACTTTCATACAAAACACTCCTTCACTATGATAATACCAATTGCCAACGAAACAAAAGAAGTAAAAGATAATTCATTTTTGCTGCAGTTGAGTATAAGCTTTGGAAACTGTAATAAGATACAAACAATAGAAAGAGAAATAAATATGATAGCATTTCTGGGGCATAATGAGCTCGATATTTCTGTCATTTTAAGCTACATAATTGTTCATCGTTACTTTTTCTGCCTTTATCGGCTTTACTTGTGTAGTATATTATGTCAATCCCTTGAGTAATTATCTACAAGTATGTACTTATTAGAACGTTCAAATAAAGACCACTTATGGGTCAAAGGGGCGTCTTCAATCACCCAATATAAATCACAGCTGTCACATCTACTGATTGTTATCTTAACAACGAAATTCATCAGATTTCCTGCTATTAAGGTAATTCGATAGCTATGTTACCTTGAACATAGTTATTCATATAATTTGCTGCTAAAAAGATAAGTACATATTGATGGTGCTTCAAATACTCATTTTGACGTGATAACAAACGAAAACGTCAATAGAGTGGTCCGATTTTGTCAATCAATTAATGGCTGGAGACATTTCATGATTAACTATTCATATAACAATTTTAAGCAACTGAGGAAAATTATTATCTAAGCATTTCAAAACTTATTAAATAAATGCCTGAAAGTAATAAGAAATAAAATGAAAAATGAATGAGCAGTGTATGCCTTATTTAAATAATAAAATTGCATGAAGTGTTAAGTTGTGCATAACTTTTGGACAGAAACCTTCGTTGGTAGTACAGGTAAGCGACAATGTGACTCTTTTATTTGTCCGTCTTTTTGTTGTTTGTTGTTTTTTTGTTGATTTTTTGCTGTTGTTGTTGTTGTTGTTGCTGCTGCTGTTGTTTTGTTGTTGTTGTTGTTGTTGTTGTTGTTGTTTTGTAACTGACTCTTATATAATGAGTTCAGACAGATCGTGGAGGTTTGTTGAATACAGAACAAATGAAAGTGTTATATTCTTTAACATTTGCTTATCAATTGAAATGATATTTTCTCATTGTATATTCCACGTTGTATCGCTAATGAAAATCATGTGCATATGTCATTATTTTAAAGGGCATTGCAGACTGAACAGTCATACGATATTCCCGAATATTTCTTAAATTATACATCGGTAACATTCATATTTATTAATATTAATTCTTCAATGTTGAGTGTTGTTATTTTGTATCCCATGGCAAATAAATGTTATAAACAGTATCATAACAAAAATGCATCATACCAAAGATAAAAAAGTGACATAAATAAATAGTTGTCTAGAACTCTTGTTAGACTTTTGTTAAAGAGAAGTGTTGTCTTGTTATATATTAACTAAAGTTTCTTAAATTTCCATGTCTCAGTAAAAAGGTTAACATACAATTAAAACCGCCAATATGAAAGATACGTATTCCCATATGTCGATAATGCACACATATAAAAGACAATGTCTGCACACAGTTACCATAGGAATATTAAAATTTGATATATTCTGTAAAGTTTTTATTACATATGTGAGAGAAATATAAGCATTTATTACTGAATACCACAATAGGCAACAGTCCACTGGGAACCTGGTTATTTATTGGATAGTTATTGAAGTATATTTAAAAATGATGAAGAACCTACAAAGACTGTAAGATAAGTGAGTACATTGAAGCATTTTTTATGAAAATTGAATGGAAAATGTTTATTTAATGTGTAAATGTATCAAACTAATTATCAAAATATTTTAATGAACTATTATGTTTCAAACAGAAAAATAACATTAAATTAAATGTATTTACTTTACTTCCCAAATTCATTCTATTTTTAAGAAATATTTTGTCTTCATGTACCTGCAATACCTGTTTAATATTGCTGAATGTAATGTTACTGCTTTATTTTCGACAAAAATTGTATTTGAATTAGAACCGTTTATTTGTTTTATTACAATAAATAAAGAACAATTCGCTGAAAGGTTCCCTTAAATATTTTCGTTTGCGCTTACAATTACATTTAAAGTTCGTTTTCACTTTGAACATGAAATGGGATACTGTTATTGGAAATGTGACTTTCAAGTATTTGATCAATATCTGGCATAGTTTGTATAAAGATTAAAGATCCTGTATGTTGTAATTCAGGCTGTTACCACACTTAAGAGAAATTTTATATATGTATATAAATATGCTTCTAAAATAATCCCTTTATTATCATGAAAGTGTAAATTTGGTAATATATTTACAAATAATGCTTTTTGGAACTTACCATAAAAAAATGAGTTACAGGATCTTTAAGTTATACTTTTTGTGTAATGAATGGTTTTTGTTTCATTTGACATTAACATTTAGAATTAACCTTTCCTTCTTTAAATGGACCAAGTGTTACAAAATTTATCTAAATCTCATATTATTCTCAATAATATTCTTTCCCAACTCCAAGAGATATGTTGAGAAAAACAAGCAAACTTTATTCACCCACGACAAATGCAGGGTAATGATGTAATTGGCATTTTATTGCAACCAAGATAAGCCAATCATAAACTGTAATTATTCGTGCGCTTCATTGCGTATTTGCCCTTCAGTTATTAAAAACCTCATCAATAGGAAAAGATTCCAACAGAAAAAATATTACGTTATGATGACAAAATTAATAGCGCCCGTCCTTCATCAAGCGTTAAATATCAGTTTGCACACCTTTTAAAATCTCAAGGATGGATACGATTTTGTAATGTTTGGCTATTTCGTGAAGAATTTATGTTAGAATCCTTTCTTTTAAATATACCGTTTATCCATGGCAATAAGTTTACTCTATAAAAAAGAGGTTTGGAATTCAGATAAATGTAAAGCTGCTTAGTTTATTATCATTTTTTTTTTCATAGTGATTTGAAAACTATAATTTGTGCATAGTTATCACACATCTTTTTGTACATTAATTCTGTTTTTTTTATAGTTAATTTAGATACAAGTAATTGGGCGACTGTCATATCTTTAATCAAACCATATCAAAAACATGCTGTCAATTTACGACATACTTGAACATATTATGTTAATGAATAACAGGACTTTCCCGGCAATTTGTAAACATCTGAAATAAAGTCGACAGTCTTCTCCTGAATTCGTTTAATTATTAAATCGTTTATCATATCTTTTTGGAAATAAATCATATCCTTGTCATATCCCTTTTCAAAATGCCCTTTAAAAACCCGATTTTCCTGGTAAACATTGCCCTTAAATCTTCGTTAAAGGGGTCGGGAAAAATTATGGGGGACAAGAAATTTTGTTTTTAATTATAAATTGGGAACCCTTTATGTTTTAAAAATGACGGATGTTAAAAAATGATATTTTAACTGAAAGTTTCAATTTCAGAGATTTTAAAAATTGGGCCTTTGGCCCGAATTTCCAAAAACAAAAAAATTTTACAACATAATGGAATTTGTCAGTGGTTTAGTTTAAAATGTTCAAGTGCTTTATAAACCCAAAAATTTTTCTTATAAAGATACTATTTAAGATATGAAAAAAAAAGATCAACAAAGAAAGGGGGGGTGTCAAAGAACTCCCTCCCCCAAAATGATCAGTTAGGAAAATGATAGGAAAAACCCAAACCCGGGGCCCCGGGGAAAAACGGACAAGATGTTAAACAAAATTGGGGTTTAAATAAAAAAATCATAGAATTCTACAAGGTAATTAAAATGAAAATATATTAAAAGACATTTTCCTTTATTTCAGCTTAATTAGTTCTATGACCAGATACTTTTAATTTCAAATATGTAGTCCTTAACGGTAACAAAAGGCCAGGTTGAAGCCCAGCTTAAATAATAGGACACATTGAAAAAAAACTTTCAAAATGTGTGAATAATTGCTTTAAAAAACACAGGAAAATTCCAGTCGTCTTTGAGCTGCTTCTAACATGTTGTATTAAAATGATACAAATTTTCGTTAAAAACTTATAATAACATCAAATAAACATGTGACTTACACGCTAAGAATATTACTATAATAGACAAAAACACCATTTCTTCTATGTGTAGATTTTTGTTCATTTCTTTCATGGCTATTGTTTGTGGTTATCTGTATTTTTATTATAATATATTGCAAGTATGTTTTAATATGTCATGACCATTGTGTTTATATAGGGCCAAAGTTTTATTTGTGTTTTTGTTTTGGTTTTGCCTAACTTTAAAAACTTGACTGTTAATAATTATCTATAACTTTATGTAAACCGCTGATGCAATTAAATAGAAAAATGCTCATATATATCAAGGAATGCCATGGTGAAGTTTAATTTATATGTAAGATATAAGAAATATTATAGCTTGACTAATTATATAGTCATGTTTCAAATGTTGTTTGCTGTACAACCCTCTACTCAGTCATGAAACTTTTCAAAATCTTGATAGAAAATATTTCAATCTTAAAAGGTTTTTTTATACGAAGAATCCAAATGTGTCTGTTATTTATAAGCATAAAGAAATATATTTGACCATCTTTCCATTGACATTCATAGGTAGATGATTTATTCAACTACTCTGACATCGTTGATATGATGTAAAAGCGGCCTTAAGCTTTTCTAAAGGTTAAATATGTTAAATATATTTTTAGATCAATCGTTTCATATAATTGTCAAATCAACAGAATTAAGGTGGAAAAAGAAATTTGCCGTCGATAAAATACAATAAGAAAACCGCTCGATACCTCTAATTTACCGACCCGCTAATAAGTAAAGCGGACGATTCGTTTCCCGATCTTCTATTATTTAGAAACGAATTATAAATAAATCTCGTAACGCTGTTTTGAAGCTTAGCAGGGGGGATAAAATGTACTTTTGAAAAATGAAATTACTGAAAAGTTTAGATTAAAAACAACATAAAATTGTTTTTTCCAACCAATAATGAAAGCTGTAGATCACTTTAATCATGTGTAAGGTCGTCCGAGTAATATTCAAAAACCTTACGTTTTATAAATTTTATAATTTTCGTTTATATAGCAGAACAAGTATAACTTTAAGCGTAGTCGCTTTACAAGAAACAAGAATTAGGTGTACTACAACTAGCTAATAATTCAGACTTTGATTAATTGTCGAGGGTGTGTAAACCAATAAAGTACCCCAATCCCTTGAGTAATTATCTACCAGTGTGTACTTACTTGGACTACAAATAAAGATCTCTATCGAGTCAAAGGGGCATTCTTAAGCATCCAATATAAATCAAAGGTGTCCGATTTATTGACTGTCAAACTGAACATAGCAATCCAACAAATGCTTTGCAAGGAAGTTAAATACGTTGTGACTGTACCTCAAATACTCATCTTGGCGCGATAAGTAGAGAAAACGTCCTAAGAGTGGTCCGATTTATCAATCACTTTATTGCTGGAGTAATTTTATAATGAAATATTTATATTTCAATCCTTCCTAGCTGGGGACAATAATAATCTTAACATTTCAAAGACACAATGAATGAATAAATATGACTAATGTTAACAACTATATGAAAACAAGGGAGATAACATTCACCAGTTTCCGTCTATATGAAAACTTAGTTTCATGTCATTAAAATTTATAGGCCCATTATGCCTCAGAAATGTTTCCTATTTTACTTCTAAAAAGCTTTTTAATTTTGGAGTATTTTAATAATATCCAAAAAGTTATTCATTGGCCAATTACCTGAACCATCTTTTTCATTTGTTGCTTTTTGGCTATATGTATAGTTCAAGTGAGTTAGTATTTTGTATGGAAGTACTGTGTTTAATACAGATGAAATGATTAACTCTTTTTTAGAAATTCGTGTTCTTAAATTTCTTCTTACATCTATCTAAAAATGCAATTTTCGGATGGCACAATAAGTTTAATATGTAAAGGAAATACTATTTTGCTTGAATTCAAAAAACCAAACCTTTAAAAGAAACAAGTGTTTTAGAATTCTCCAAAATTGATTTAACTAATGTTATCATTGTTCCGAAAAAAGTGCAAGGTGGATATACATACTATATGAAGCAGAATGGTGTACATAATTTTTGTACTTAATTTATTAGTTCATTTTGTTCCTTCACATATTTGAATAATTTACTAATAAAAAAGAATGTTAAAGAAATAAACATGTTATTATATTACCAGCATGGGAATTTCCGACAACAAAATTATACTCGTGCCCAATATACATACATAATTTTTTGAAGAACATGTCAAAAATTCAAATTATTTAATTTCATTGTAATGTTCGATGTCTGGTGAAATCTTGTGGGGGTAATTTTCTTTGCAAATTAAAGTCCAAGTTTTTTTTATTAGTATCATCAAAGAAACTACAGAAACTTTTTATATACACAGTTTTCACAAAAATTATAGATAAAATTTTAAGAACTTAATAAAGTCGAAGTTGGAATCGGTAGTTCAGTTCTTTTATGGCGAGTTATTTTAACATTTACTACAGTGCAGAAAATATAAAAGAACAAATAGAAAAACAAACCTGACCCAAAACTTCATTTTAAAGTGGGTTTTTGCACATAAACACTTCCTCCACGGAAAGTCGCTTCATGACGTTAACAGAGTCGGGGTGACTAACACCTAAGGAAATAATAACATAAATATCTGTCCTTAGACTGCTTAACCTAAAACATTCCTTAAATACTTTATGTATAAAGCTACTGTTCTTGTTTATAAAGATATTTAGCATCACAAATACACATTTAGGTTTACATTTAAAATCACTATAAACGAAATGATTTGCCTCACACATATTTATATTTATCAATTTAAAGGCATTGACCTTTTCATATATCTCTTTGTCCGAAACACCAAACTGTATTTATATTGTTCAATATTCTTCAAACATACATTGTGTTGACCAAACACAAACAATTAAAATTAAACATAAACTATATAGAGGATATTAAATGAGTGAAGGCTCAGTAATTAATTTATTAAACGAGCGGATCAACATTATATTAATCGAGTTCAATATACTAAGAAATGAATCCACACGGATATAATAATATTTTTATCGCGTACCTAAAAAAGGAACAATTTTAAAATAACCACTTTTTTAGTGACGCGCATATAGTGTTACGCCAACATTTGCTCGCTTTAACGCCAAGTTTGTATAACGTTAGGGACGTCCTGCCAAATAAATGCACACTTCTTCCAAACAGCAAAAGAGGTACAATTTTGTGAAAAAAGTTAGTATGCCAGGTAAAAACATAACGTCTGATAAGCAAATAAGGTAATATAGAATTACAAACAGACAAGCTACGAGAATGTATTGAGTAATTGTCGACAAGTTTGATTCCATATAGACGTGCACATTTATATCTATGTTAAGGTCAAAGTGGAATGCTCAATCTTCTTAAATAAATCAAAATTGTCTGCCTTCTTGACCGTCAAATTGTACAAAGTAATTTATCAAATGCTCTGAGATGTAGTTAAATACATATTGGCTGTACTTCAGTAGAATGTCTTATCCCAAGAAGGTAAAGACTAAGACATTGCTGATAAAATTAAACCATTTGGTTCACTTTTTATCTTCTTGCATTAATCTTCTATGTCAAAAAACAACAATAATTCTTTTACGTGGAAACATATCTAAGGTAAAGTTTTTATGGTTGGAAAAATAAAATATATCGCTAAAGTTAGTATAACACTACGGGCGAATCGCTAAAAAAACGTGATTGTTTCTACTGTAAACAGTTCTTAATTTGGGTATGTGCTAAATAGAATATTATATTTGTGCAGATTCAATACGGAATTTATTGACATCGTTTAATAAAAAAATATTTTTCAGCTCGTTCAATAAATTTCGTATTGAACCTAAACTCATTCAATATCCTTAATATATAACGGTATAATAAAATTGAGATCATTACAAATTTACAAAACGTCTTTCTACAAGTATTCATATAAACTGCATGCTCAGCATTAAACATATGATTCTCATAGACACTATAACAAGAATAGATCTTCAAGTACATACTCATTTGTTTTAATATGAATATGGTGTTTCAATAACATATCATATCTCCGACAGGTATAACAATAACTAGTACATTTATGAATAATAACAACCTACGTGTGGTTTAAGAATCTAAGAATTTTACAATATAGCCTTTCTTTTCTGAATAAATTAATTGTTAAAATAATCTCATTCTGACTACAATTTCACTAGTGACATTTGCGGTTGTATCGTAACGTCTTTTGTCCATTTGATGAATTGAAACCATGACAATTTTGACTTCCATATCTGTTTTAAATGGATATAATAAGAGATGAAGATATTGATCGAAAATTATTTCGCCTTCTTACTATCAAAATTCGCAAAACTCTCTTAGACATATTACTTGGGTATAGATTTTGTAATTATACACAAATAAAGAAATGGTTATTGTTTGATTACTTACTAGCTTTGGCAATTGCAACATTTTGCCAACAGTTTAGCTTAAACAAACAGGAATTCGACCTGATATGTCATGTTGTGTAGTACGTTTTTATCCGTATTTTTCTGTTAAAAAAATCTCAATATGAAACAATTTTTGGAGGGAATAATTCGTTCATCATATATAAAGGTATGACCCCTTAAAGCATTACCTCGGCTTTGAAGAGTATTCAAAGAGGCCAGAATTACTGTCAACCGCATTGAACCTTAGGGGCGCGGGTTCAAAGCCAAGAAGGGTATTTTATCCTTTTTGGTATCTTTTTTATCCTCCTTGAAATGAAACAAATGTATAGTTTTTATCATATAATTATTATAGGCTATGGTATTTATTGGCTAAAAAATACAACATTTAATAACAAATATTGTATCTGTTACTTTTTAAATCTTATAAAGGACGAGGTACAGGTGTTTTATATTTGACAAGATCAACTTTGACTTTGTTTTTGTCAATTTTAGGGGTTTTTAATAGGGCTCTCTTATTAGCTAGGGAAATGAATAAACTTGTTTTTGAAATGGATGTGGTATGGTAATATATATACACATTTTATATATACACATTTGAGTACAAAAAAAATCATTTTGCTTGACGCTGAGTGTTTTTATTAGTTTCTTTACACTGATTAATGAGAAAACGTTTTTTTATAATGATAATATCATAGATTAGTCAGAGTTTCCTCATTCCTGAAAAAGAGCCTTTCTAATAGCCAAGCTTCAGTTCATAAAACTGCCCATAACTAGTTAACCGTACGGTAAATTGTGTTAATATTTTATACAGGTGTCCTTTAAGGCATCTAACTGTCCGATGTATTCAATTCTAGTGTTCCTTATAGTGCCAATTAGGGAGTCATACCTAAATTGATATAAAATCTATCATACGACAGATAAAATTTAAAAAAAATGTGTTTTTGAAAAGCGTAAGAAAACAATGATACATAATCAAGACCCCATTATAGTTATAGCTAAATTTTATTCTTATTTAACATAATTTTGTAAAGAAAAATGCATTACTGTTCGAAATGTTCTTAAATTTAAAAGTAAGATATTATTTATTAAAAATCTCTTCAAAGGATTCTCACAAGTCAAATTCAATAGATAAAAGGATAAATACTCTGCATTCCTTGAATAATTGGGTGCCAGTCTGTACTTATTTAGACGTTAGAATAAATGCTTTAATGCTTTAATTAATGCCAAAGGGGCGGTATGAATCATCCAAAATAAATCGAAACTGCCCGCCTTAAAGATCCTGTATGCTTTGTGATTGATATTATTACTGTGTGAATACCACACTTGCAAAAATTATATATGTAAATAATTATGCAAATAAAACAATTTTCAAACATCAAAGGATATGTAAAATGTGTACTGCAAATATTTGTGCACATTATATTTAAACAATCAATTACATGCATTCTTTTCTTATTGGAAAATTTGACTTAGAATTTATGGAAAATAAATTTCTAATTACCTCCCTTTATTTACATGAAATGTTATATTGGGTAATATCTTCATAAATAATGCTTATTGGAACTTACAATATTGACAAATCTTAATTTGAGCATCATATTTATGAAATAAAACCATGAAAAAAATGTGTTACAGGATCTTTTATGACCATTAAGCTGATCAGAGCAATTAGTAAACTATTCAATGATGAAGTTTAATGAATATTGGCTATGTTTCAACCAATCGTAAAAGAGCATGAGTAGACGAGAAAGGATACGTCAGTAGAGTGAGGTAGTTTGTCAATCATTTCTTTGCAGTAATTAGTTCATCATTAAATATTTATATTTTCATTTTTCGGACAAAGAAGTATTTATTGAATAGCGCGAAAAAAAATGATTATTTTAGTCAGCGTTTCTGTTGCTAATTGAAAAAAGTGACTAATTTGTCTGCGAGTGGTCATCTTTCTCATCATATTAAAGGCAATACTTTAATCAAATGTGTTTGTCCAAATTGAATTACAACCTCTTAATGAATACTTGTGTGTTATATGGTTAACCATTGGTTAAAACACCTAAAACTCTCATTCAGCAAAAACTGTTGTCAGTGCATCATGAGAATCAATCGTTTGACCAATAAATCAAATAATCTGTCAAGCGAACATTCGAACCTCTATTTGAATTTTCATACTACCTTTAATACTACCTACACATGTATAATGAATAACGCCAGAATCATTTAATACAAAAACAAAGATGGATTAAATATGGACTTAAAGTTAAAATTTATAACTAAACAGATTGTGTAGATATTTTCAAAATAGTTAAAAAAAACGGATCTACACTTACACAAAATATTACGTTATCAATATTACCTTTTTGCACAAATGCAATGCGAGATACATTATATAAGACACAACTCGAATTTTAAAACCTAGAAGAATAGGAAGGCAAATAAAATAGTATTGACAAGCAATTAAAATAGTATTAACTATAGTTAGACCCTTGATAAATATAATTATAATCATGCATTTAGAAATAAAATCTTTAACAAATTTTTGTTGTTATATAATCGACAACGACAAAAAAGATGAAAATCGTGTTACGTCGTTTAATTTTATAGACGATTAAAAGGGAGATATATTTTGAAAAAGAAAACAGCTGTCAATTATTTGGGCAAAGTATAAAAGCCTAGATATTTGAGTACTGCGAGTTGTCTGCCAGAATAAACTTTGGCTAATTATGAAATATAATTGTTGTGTCACAAAAGTGTTCTTAGCAAAAACAAAGAAAGCTGATTTCATATTGTGAAGCATATATGAAATGACATATTATTGTTAGACATGCATTCTCGTTTTATTGCAAGGTGTCTGTGGCGAACTTTGCATGCGTGTTATCCAAATCAATTCTTTATTTTTGCCTACCCTTAGCCACAAAGAAGTGACAAACAAATTATTAACATCCAGTATTAACTTAACATGAAAATACTCTTTTTGATATTGCCTCATTTTGCACTTCCAATGTGTGATAGTCACTTAAGTTTTGAAATAATTGCTTTTCATTTTGTAGGGGGGTTGTTGTTGTTTTTTTTTTCCTTTCTGCAAGTGGATATATTTCAGTCAGCAAATCTCAGTGGTTTTAAGTAATCATCATCGATCTAATGAAGAATGAATGTCAAATAAATCTGTATCTCACTAGATCAATGCCAAAGAAATGCAATCAATGCTATTTCAATTAGCCTAATGCTTCCTGAGGAAAGCATTTGCAAGTGGAAAAGGTAAATACTGTATGAACAGTGAGTTTCACATGTGTTTTTTTCTGTTTGATTCTTTTTTAAAGTTGTCCTATGTTGTGGTTAAAGTATGTTATTCAAATTTGTTTGAACTTTGAACAATTCTTAAGTTATATTTATTCACTTTTAAATATATGTTTAAGCTTATAACCATTTTGGAAATACTGGTTATGATACGGTTGTAACATATGATTTAGATTAATTTTTTATCTTAACAAGTCTACGAAATGTGCTTTAGTATAGCAGTTTCTTTCAATTGATCGAACAAAATGTCTTATACAGGAATTCTTATACAGAATTTTATAGGATTTTGTTTTGTTTAGTCGACCGAACAAAATGTCAGTTTTATATTTTTATTGGAGGTAAGATATTTTTTTTTATGTAATGAAATGTGCAAAGCATTTTTGTTCGACCGACTGAACAAATTATTTGTTATATGTATCTATTTAATGTGTTAAATTAAATATTAAATAACATTGAGTCATTTGTTACTTTCTATTTACTTAACCTTTGTATAAAATAACCTTAATTTTTACACATAAAAACCTCATTTTGAGGCTTAGAAAAGATTTGATTGGACACTTATTTTATTTTGGAACGAGATAAGACCATACGACACTCGACGATACAATACTATTCAACACGCGATTTTATGAAATAAACTAATTCATAATAGCTATTTTGAAACATGGTTTCCCCATTAAGTCATTAAATTCTTTTTCGAGATAGAGGAAACATCTATTATTAGTTATATTATTTTACGAGAATCAATCAACTCAAACGTTGATTTGTGGTATGTTTGTTTGTTTGTTGGTGCTTTTACGGAGCACAAACACAATGTACTAGTAGGTCATATGAAACAGGAAAGATGATCTTGGCTAACTTCGGGTGTTGCAAACTACAAAGCAACACAGGAATCAAAACTAAATAGATGCATAGATTCAATTTTTTTTCACCTTGGCGTCGTAAAAATCATGACGATGACAACAACAAAAGCAACATCATATCAACGTTTGGGTTAGTGTCTGCTTGAAAGTTTAAATTAAATCTTTTAATGAATATCCTTGGTGAGGATAAAGTGACACTTTATATCTAATATTTTAGATTAGTACATTTTATATCTTTATTTCTACAATTAATAACGATATTCTGCTTATCTCTCTAATATTATTACATGTAGTGTAATCAATTCATCATATGTTTTTTTAGCGCAATACTTCTAAAACTGACCTTCATACTGTATTGTGCTAAAACTTGCATTGTTTATAATTCTAATTACTTAAAGTTTATTTTTTTACTTTATTTTGTTGTATTAAGAATAATTTTTTTCCAGATAAAATACAAATTATTTCTTTTTAAAGAATCTGAAAAAGGGACGATTCCTCAGCAGCAATGAAAACAACAATATTATATGAAAATTCCAGACTAGGCTTGATTAAGTCAGTACATTAGAGATAATCGTAATGTGCAATATCTCTCATTGCCCCCTAGCACCGGCTTAAGCGGTATTCAATTTTCAACACTAACGTGCTGGAATCATTTATCTGAAAGTCATAAATATATTAAAACATATTGAGATGGTCAGGTTACTTTATCTTTATACGCAAATATTTGCAATACAAATATAAACATTCCGCTGATACTACATATTTCCTTCCAACTATGCTTCAAATTAAAAAAATACATAAAGAAATAAAAAAAATTCTCGGAATGATGAATTAAGGAAATCTCCATTGATGTCATAATACTTCTAGTCTTATCAAATCTTAATGTAACATGTTATAGGAAAGTCACAGATGTCAAGACATTTGACAAGGCAATTATTTATCTTAAGCAAGATATACGATTTAATAATTAGAACACATTTCTGAAGACAATCAATTTTATGTCAGACTTTGACTAAATGTTATAACATCGCACGCGTAGATTAATAGGGGAAGCAGAGGATTAGTAATTCAGGGCTTGCAGCTGGATCGATCTTCGCTTCGGGTGAGACGAAATGTCTCCGTGCAAAATGATATCGGGCAATGAAACTGGTGGTTCCTTGTCACTCATTGCTGATTCTGAAGAATCTGAAATCACATGGGATAATTATTTGGTCACTTTCGGATTCACGAAAACTGATTACCGCGGGGATATGTTCATCAAATGTGTTTTGTAAAAACAACAAAAAACAAAAAAGGCAACACTTTTATTACCATGTATTATTCATAAGTAACGTTTCGGTGGTGCGTGTTTTATGAAAAAAATGATGTAGATAGAAATATTAATGCATTCATATAAAAAGACAAAGTTTTGACTGAGCAAAGTTCTTTAATGAGCGAACATTATTCCAGCAAAATCAGTGTTCATAACACATTTTAAACCAAGAAAAAACAATATTTAACTTCAGAAAACGACATTTCATATACTGTGACCACTATTTTAGTATATTTCTATTATTTTTTCTGTTAGATTACCTCAAATGATTAATGATATTTCAAATTTGTAGTTTAAATAATAAACATAAAGAGATATTGATTTGAGATTGCTTAAATTTTATGTTAATTTATAAAAGTAAAGTTATAAGGCTGTTATGTTTACACTGAGCTTAAATTAGGAAGGCAATTTTAATAATTTTCATATTTGTTTTAAAATGTTTAAATTTAAGGACATTTTCATTTGAAATAAGTGTGCTAATATTACTTCAGTATTTCATTTGATAAAAAAGCACATGAATTCATTAATAGAATGCTAGGAATATTTTTTCTTTTATAAAATACGTACTTTTTTCTTTTTATAGATTTATTAATGTTATTTTCTTCTGCTATAAATATAGAACTTCTTTCACATTTTCATTTTTGACTGGTTAACTATACATATTTAAATATCTTTTGCAATATCAACAATGCCTTTGGTCAGCTAATCATTAAAAGCCATGCTTGCCGAATTCAAAGTCTCTGTCAGTTTGTGCAAGAATGGGAAATATAGCCTCGTCCTCTTACCAATTACGTAGACTGCCACATTCTTGCATCTACAAAGTCATGACAGTCAATCTAATAAAATGACTAAAAGAATTATTTATGTGATATATCCTCAAAGAAAAAGGAAGAAAAATTAGTATAACAGCAAACTTGCTTCTAAATATACGAGAAGTAATTATTATTTTTGAATTTTAAAGTTATTTAAATCTTCAAACTTTACAATGCGTATTAGTGTGGTGTCAATCTGATCTATGAAATGCATTTTTTAACACATTTTGCATTGCACTTGGTCAGATTATATCTCCTAAACAGCATTTTACGAATTGGGCTACTTTTGATATAAATCAACGGAACAGCCAAATTTTAAAGCTCTATTGATAGTTGCTGATGACATTTTTATTTTTGGTCTACAAAACATTTGATAGATTTATGTTTTGTGTGGTTTTGGAAATCTGTAAGAAGACATTTTCATAGCTACTAAGCAAGCATTTTGATATGCCTATTTTCAAAACATTAATTCCTGGACATAAGTCTGACGGTTTTACTGTGGTTGTTACAATAAATCATGTCATTATTGGCATGCCTATTACAATTTTCTTTTTAACAATGTAATGTTGAGGTTTACAGACTAGTATTTTATTATAACATCTTTATTGCTACATATGTACATAAAAGTAGCTAAATAAGTCTAATGCAAACATTGTTTGACATTTATATCTGCTCAACAACTTTCATAAGCTGAAGAATATTTTTTTCAGAAAATATGTTATGGAAAACTATTAACATAAAATTGAATCATTTTTTGCGCAACCTAACTGTACATCAAATAAGGAAAAACAAGAAATATACTCTGATTTTTTTGTCCCAGAGAAAATATAAAATAAACCAAGACTTGTTGCTATTTTTGGCCAGAATGAACGAAAAGCGTTGCAACGATTTTCAATTTGTGTTTTTAAAAAAAAGATCATTCGGAGTGATGGAATGATCTGAAAATTTGCACACATGTTATTAGTCCAGACATACAGTAAGTGATACACAAATCACGGAAAAATAGTCCCCTCATGTCAAAAAAACCTCAGTTGAGTCCCTTTAACATAACTAGTAATTTAAAACAATGCAAGTTTACTTATTCAATATATACGCACTGATCTCTTGTGGTGGGCATCAAACCAGGAAGCACACAATATCAAAAATATAACAAACAATGAGTTAAATAGAAGACAAAATCGTGTCGACTGCAAATTCGTTGTACGGTAACGACAATGTATTCATGGCATTTCTTTATTGTAAACACATTTAAAGCATTTTACGGCAATAAGATACTGAAATCTTGGAAAGACGCCAAAATGACTTAATGTTGTTGTCTTGATGGCTTTGTAATTAATGAGAGAACAATTACAGTTAGGCTTCGTTTTACAAAGATCTTTGTCAAAAAATAGGGAAAACATCTCAAATCAATTTTGCATTTAACACAAGCACGTTCACCTTTGAAGGATTTTTCCTAACATGAATTATGATTTACAGCTTTTTTAGTATAGCATATTTGCTTTCACTTATTATCAGTTATTTTACGCTCGCAAAAAGGAAATACTTGTCCTTTTTTTCTTGTTTTAAATAAATTTCGTAAATTAGATTTTTAACAAATCAGCAGACAAATTCGTGATTCTAATTATGTTATGTCTGAAGACTGGTGTGGAATATATTTTTATAAGGTTTTCAAAAAAAATACTGAAAAAGAAATTCGGCGGACTTTTATAATGTCAAGGAGGAAGACACATTTATTAATTATACACCGGGCTAATAGGCAGTAAGGTTTACACCTCATTTGTCAAATAAGCACATATTCAAGAATTTTTACAAAACTGTAATTACAACGTGTTGACGTTAGCAATTATAGCCTTTTGCAATTTGCTTATTAGAGGCGACTTCTAATTTGGTAGGTGCTTATTAGATATTCCATTAGAAATGAAAGTAACTTTATCAAATTATTTTCAATTTCTATCCGCTAACTTCCTAATTTATCTCAAAAGTAATAAAACATTCTTGATTTATAGACCTTATATTGGTGTAGAACAAAATGTGTCAGGTTTTTATAAATAATGTCACTGTTTGTAATATTTCAAAGTCTTTCCCTTTATTTTCTAATATAATTTGTCCATATATTGTCCATGGACAATTTTCTGCTCTACGAGTTCCTCTTTCCTGAATTGCATTACGTTCAATCTTAAACAAATCTACTTATTATAAATAAAATTTTATTACTTTTTTGTTATCTAGTGTTACATGCATCACACATGACAGGCTTACTCATCATAAAGGAACATTCTTCCGTCATTTATTAAAGAAAATTGGTTACATAAAATATGCTTTTAAGATAATGAAATATTCCGATCTGGCGCTATTTACAGATTGCCTACTTGTTATAACTAGTTTTCGTACCAGACGAAAATGAAACACCTTTAAGGTGATAAATATTATCAATTATATTTGAGTGTTTTATGACTAACATATATTTCCATTCAGGTTCAAATATTGTTCATAGAACCCTAAATGTCTTATTTATAGATGATATTAGTTACGAACGTGATTTTAAGCTGTGTCACTCTCAATGATAGTTTTATTGTTGCATCGAATCTGTTTAACTGTTGCCTGCAATGTAAGAATTCATATTTATTTTTCCGATGTATAACCACTTTTTGTGCATGCTTTGATTATTAAAATATCATTATCTAAGAACTAAGAACTAAGTAGATCAAGTGTACAGTTAAGCTTATCAAACCTCTGGTGCAAACTTCTTATCAAACAATACAACAAAAAGCATATCTATGGAGGTATAATTGTAATATTTCTATGAAGTACAAATAGGTGACAAAGTGGGTAGTTACAATAATTGTCCAGAAATTTAGGTTGTAATAATTTATTTGCATTACCTAATAATTTGAGGGTTTTTTTATTTGATAAACGAGATTTTTAGGTTATATAGACTTTTATTGTTTAGTACAATACTGAACCTAAATAAGACCAGGCGCTAGTTTTATATTCCAAAATGTATACCGACCTCTTTATTTCACATTTTATGTCATTGTGCAAGCAGAACTAAGCTACTTCTGTTACACTTAAAACTGTTTTGACTAGATGGAGTATAATAGTGTTTCAAAACTCGGAAAATAGAAACAAGGCTGATCGGATCCAAAATTGATTAATATTTTATGATCACATTGTTCAGAGACGTTCATTAGATACGTTTAATAAGATGTTTTATTATTAAACATACAAATTATTTGCATATTCAATTATTTATTCTATTATTCCAATAGTTCCTTCAGTCAATTATGTAATAAATAAAAGGACTTCCGTGGGTTCTGTTGGTTGGGGATATTAAATAGTAAAAGTTTATGCTGCGGCTGCATAAAATTGTACAGCATATATTTCATATTTGTTATTCCCTACTGCAACTGTCTGGGTTTTAGTTCTGACGTAAATGAATATTATTATGTGATAATGTCTCTAAATAACCGTTTATAATTCTTGATTTAGAGCATTATTCGTCTGAAATCAAAATTATATTTATTTATATAGCTAACCAACAATTATAGACATTTGTTTTACAAAATTCTCAATAACGGTGCAAATGAGTATGACCTAAGTATATTTTATATTTATCAATATTTAGAAGAATTAAACAATTTACGGTAGTTTACTGCGACCCATCATTGCATTATTTCAGACACGAACCTAAGTAAAACCACCGAGGTTCCTTAAGCTGGCTGGAAAGCTTCCTGTTATGGTCCGTAGAGGATTTCCAACCAGTAACGTTGATGGGGCAAGTGGTTTGATGTCAACGACATTGCAGCTGCACGCATCCAAATGAGCCAAGATATTTCAAGAAAACCAATATCGTGAAAAATGCACGAAACCTTTAAGAAAGGTAAAGATATTCAAGATCCAAGTTATATTTTACATGTTATAAGTGGTTTAAACGCTGATTTTACAGTTTTTTATAATCATATTTCTACTGCGTTACTTACGCAGTTAGTGCTTTTTATGCATATGTTGACCACTTTTTGGTAAATTTAGTGGATTGTAAGTGTCGATTGCAGTATGTTAATTACTTGATTTGTTCACCTTATATTATTTTACTTTTAAATATATTTCCAAATTTTATTTATGAAAATTAACATGAATCTGGAGGACTTTCGTCTTAATTAGTCTGATAAAATTATGCATCATATATATACTTACTTTTACCATATTCGTTAAAAGAATGTATACTATTATATTAACTCACACTTTTCACTACATACAGTATGAGTATAATAATAGTCACATAATGTTTAAATATTTAATACTCATTTAAATTATATTAACAAGAAGATATTAACGACCTCTGAATTTTTTATATTGTACTGACTTGCTATTTTTATTTCCAAGTTAAACATTTAATTATGTTATTTAATAATCTTAATTTGTAACTCAAAAGCAGGAGTGAAGTGCCGAATGGCAGTTAAAAAAGTACTTCACTTCAATGTTTTTTTATTGTTTGGTCCTTCGGAATCATTGATTTCAGCACTTGTAAGTGTTGAAAATTAACTACTGCTTAAGCTGTTACTTGGGGGCATGAGGGGTGTTGCTTTTTACACTATCTCTCGTGAATAGAAACAGTCAAAGCGAGTCTGCAATTATCATGTTATTTTATTGCGATTTTTATATTTTTTTACAAGGTAATGTAAAAACTATTCCGTTGATTTGATTATAAAATGTAATTATTGTTTTGGCAAAGCAATTATGGTAAATGTTGCAATATATTGTAAACATCTAAATAACACGAAGAATTGTTGCATGCACAAACTGATTCTTGAATAACGATCTATCTCAAGACATGTTAAGAAACATTATCTTCCTTGTGATGGCATATTTTCAAAAACAAAAATAAAATGCTGCATAAATTCCATGTAAATGTTTTCGTTTTAAGAAGACATTTCAAATCCCAAGCGATATCTGAAAATGATATTTGAAAAATGGTTCCAATAAATGTCTCTAGTGAAGTTAAATTAATAGAGAAGTCAATTACACGAATCCTATGGGTACTTTGCTGCTAATATATTTCGTTTATGCCTTTCTGCTGATGTCCATATTGCAGTTTAGGAGAAAGTTTCGATCATTGCAACTAGACACTATAAACCGTCTGTTGAAGCTGCCAGTAACCACTTATCCACATTGAAGGAATCGTAAAAATTATTTTAAAAATCATTAATTTCTTTAAAGGTTACAAGATTATCAACCTTTTGTTGATGTTTGTTAAGCAATACACCTTTTTCACACTAAGAAAAAATCCTGACCATTTAAGGGACTACAATTTTAAATTTACAGCAAGCAATAATGTAACCAATATAAAAAGATACTTCTAGGCATTGTTTATTCTCGAAGAAATAAATAATATTTGTGTTTGGGTTCGTATTACCTGTACAATTTTGAACATAAAAGCTGTAGTCTTTAAAACAAATGAGATGTGATTAAAGACCCTATGACCGTTGGCGCATTTTTTTAGTCTATGGGCGTCAATTTATTAAATGGAATGAACTCAAGATAATAGACTGTCAACAAAAAAAGAAGACGTTTTGTTTTAAATATAATCATTCTTTCATGCTAAATGTATATCTACCGTCGATGTGGGAATTAGATATTTTATTCATTCTACTTATAAGTCTATGAATATTTTGTTTAAAATATCATAAACATGCAGAAATATACGTACACTAGAAAACTATTTTTAATGAAAATATATAGATAAATAAGTATGTTTGCTAGACAATATATGCGTACCAAAAATGCAAACTATTTGCTCTTAACAATAATTTTAATGAAAAGTCGAAAGAAATGACACGTTTCATATATAATTCAGAACAATAATACCTACTTTTTTTAGGACTGCAGACCTTATGTGTCTCTTGTTGATAATAATAATGATGAACAAACTATTTTAAACACAATAGTGATTACATTGTTTGACATATACGACGTCTCTGTTTCAAAATCTTGTCATTCATAAAATGTGTAGACGACAAGTTATTTTTCAATTAGCATAAATATTATTTTTTCTCCAACAAACTGACATAGTCTCCATTTCATGCAATTGTATCATTTGTAAACTTTATGGTAGATGACGAATAGCATTAGTCGCATTGCCGTTAAACAAGTAAGACAGATACCGCACTAACAAGTGCTTGAAGGCACATTGAACTCGACTTAGCTTATCTGACGGGGAATCCCAAATTATCTTAATGTTTTTAATAACTATAACTTATTACTAAACAAATAAAACTTTAATATGATTTTCCTAAAAGTAAAACAAAATTTGAAATTTCGAATATTAAATAATCTAATATTATTGTTGCATATAATTTCCTGAGGATTAACTCAACTTGATCAACAAGTATATAACAATTTCACAATGTGTCCTTTTTTCTTTAAAGGAAATTACTTGAGGTGTTTACTTACAATGGTCCAAAAGTCAAACAATTTAAGAGTGATCAGAACATAATTAACTGTACATAGATATGGACATGATTTATACCCACATAAATTAGTTGACAGACAATACACTGAACTTCGTTTAAGTCAATCAGTCGGAGTGCAAGTCACATAATTTTTCAAATTAAAATATACAGATTTTAGTTTAAATGATACTCTTAAAAAACATCATAAGTATGAGAACCAATTAGTAGTGTCTTAATTGCACGAATGTGTCGCAATAACACGAACATGTCACATTGAAGGTTTCATGATAAAAGCCACATGAACAAATTTGCGATTGTTTCAACATTTTTAATTACACAATTTACATGTTTAAATGTTAAATTTAAATTTTGCAAGGGGGGCGTTGCAATTTTTTTGAAATAACCACTAATGCCCATGATAGGCTTAATCAAACCGATCCTGAAATATTTCAATTATTGCCGTTATTGACACATCTATCGTTGAACAGGCCAAATTAAAACCGAGCCTGCAACATTTTTAATTTTTCCGTTTTGGGAGTTCTTATGGGCTTTCATTTCTTTTTATGTTAATTATTGTCCTATTACCATATTTCTTACATTAATTACTTTTTTGTTATTTTACATTTCACACCTTTACTTGTTTATAATACAAAATATGTCTACCTTTTATACATTTCCGCAAGTCTAAAAATTATTGTAGAAGTCATTTACTATTTTGATGTGTTCTTTTATAGTGTACTCTTTTAATTGTATATTACCATATATGTCTTTTTGTTCAATTTCGCCAGTCTATAAATTATTGTAGCAGTCATATTCATTCTAGCCATGTGTAGACAAAGATAATGATATACCATGTTGCCAAAGCATCTAATTTTCACACAGAAAGTAAATGGCATGTCTTAGGAAACGACACATTTCATCTTAAAGTTTATGTTATATCTATAAATAACGGTAGAATTTATTAGGCATTCAGATAAACATACGCTTTTTGTCTCTTACGGTGTTTTACTCGATAGAGAAACTACCTATATGCAATACAAATTTGTAATTAAATGTTTTGCTTCAAAAATAATAGAATAATAATAAGAATAAAATGATTTTTTAAAAATCAGACATATTTTTGTAATTTGTTGATTTGTAGTACAATACGAATTGATTTGAAATTCCGTCGTGAACTGTTCATTCCAACAACAAAATTAACATATTGTTATGATAAGTATGTTCCTCCTTTCTAAGACTTTCTCTGATGCAATTTGACATTTGTACAGAAAAACAAAACGAAATATCTATATTTTACATTAATCAAATGAGTCACGGCAATTTTTTAAACGTATTATTTGAAAACATATCTTTCCTAGTTATTACGTCAAGTGTTTCTGCTAATTTAATCTCTGAATAATATTGTATAATTCAAACAAAAACCCAAACATTAATTTTATTAGTTAGATTTTTTTTAAAGTGAAAGCTTTTAACATTTTTCTGTTCAAAATATAATCTTAATCAAACCGGGTTTGAACTTTCTATATATTTTACCTTTTTTGCCCTCAAGTCATTAAAGGTTTGTTTTAATGTTAATCTATTTTGCCCATTGGTAAGGTATTTTAAATAATTATATAATAAGTTCTTTTGCTTTATTGTATCTGATTCGATTTGCATTTTTATACATTTTTTAAAGATTCAATCTATCACATTTACCAAAATTATTGCCGTTTGTTACCGAGGCAACATAAAAAATGCATTTTTTTATTTTTGATCAACTCTTTACTTAACAGAACAATCTACTTGTGAGAGTAATATCTGATTTTCCTAGAAGAAGAGAATATGTTTTGTCATGAAATGATATTGTCGGACAATATATAAGTAAATATCTTTCTGTAAAATAATGATTATTCAGATATAACACTCCTAAGTAACTACCAAAGGCAAATGAAAATCTTTACTCATGTGAAATATTTTCTGTAACAGACTAACGAAAAAAGAAATCACATTCTTTTGGATTAACAAAAAAAGAATAAAGAAATTCTATTTGTTTTCATTAAATATTGTGTAAGAATATAAATTAGCATCTTTTTGCATCAAATTGATATAACAAATGAACCAATGAATTAGCATCTTTATATAACAAACTTCTTAATTATTTTATTATTCAATCGTGATATGTATAAAACGCCATACATGTAAATATATGTAACATCAATCCTTTATTTTCTACCTAATGAAAAAAAAATTAAAAATACTTCATGAAATATCTACTCTGACACTACTTTTCGAATATACGTATAAGGTTAACGAATTGTTTGGAAAACTTATTATTCAAAATCTATAATAGTGTAATTTCTAAAGGACAAAAAAGCTAACATATATGGGAATACTAAATCCGATTGAAGCTTGATATACATGTAACAGGTCTATAATAAAGTCTATTCTTATTCATAATGACAGATCAGATGTATAATATACAGGATACATTGGGGGACATAGTTTCAATTATCTTTACATATATTTTTCATGCGCATGATCAGCAATTAATATGTTAGATTTTTCATTCTAGTTAATAATAATAACGTAATAATAATAATAATAATATCTTTACTTAAAGAAGGTTACACATTAAAGACATACAATAGCAATCATATATATCTTATTTCCAATGTGGCCTTCTGAAATAGAAAACAACAACAACAACAACAGGACATGCATAGGAAGAAAAATGAATGTATAATATGTAATTTTTAGAATAAGACAACTCATATACTTTCGACAGACACTCCATAATTTGTTCAAAAATATACGTATATTTCATCATTCGTTCGTTCAGATGTTCGTTCGTTCGTTCGTTCGTTCATTCATTCATTCATACATTCATTCATTCATTTATTCATTTATTCATTCATTCATTTATTCATTCATTCAATCATTTATTCATTCATTCATTCATTCATTCATTTATTCATTCATTCATTCATTCATATGAACATTAAGATATGTTTTGTATTTTTCTTTAAAGCATTTAAGGTTATTAACATTACGAATATTTAAAGGTATATTGTTCCAAATGTTCATGCCATAATAAGAAAATGTGTCTTTTATATAATTTGTTTTAGGTCTTGTCCATAATACAATATCTTTTCGTGACCTAGATCTTAAGTTATATATTTTGTTGTCGGACAAAGTCACCAGTTCTGTCATATAAGTCGGTGCCATGTTATTTAAAGTTTTTAAGACAAGCACCGCCGTGTGTTATTTACATCTGTCAAGGAACGGTAACCAGTTAAGAGCTTCGAATAGCTTCATTGACGGAGATCTTTGTGGTTGCTGTAAAATGATTTTAGCAATTCGTTTTTGTAATTTACAAACATTATTTATGTAGTTTGTGTTTCCTTTACCCGATATAATACAACAATAGTCTATAATGGGCAATATACACATGTATATGCATTGTAAAACAATTACTTCATATCAAAGTGCAAAAAATACGATATTTTTTTCAATAAGGCAATTTTTCCGTTACCTGATGTAGTCCTAAATATACAAAGGAGACTTGTATAGAATAAATGTCTACACTCGGTGACATAATTGACAGACTAACACACAACAAAAGTCCCATGTGTGATATTCAACTGGTATTTGCTCATTTAGATTAACCAATTAGATTAATGTCTTTCTTGGCCAATATCATTTCTTTATTTCCCTGAACTTAATTGAGTAAAAGCACCTTATTTAGTAAGAAGCAAGTAATAAGCTAGTACATAGAACGCCAAAATATGGCTTTAATCAATCTTTGTCATACCCTGATAACCATCGTGATTAAATATTTATAATTGTTGCCGTCCAGCACTTTATTAAACCGGCAAGCACCTGCTGACGTGTAAAATTGTAATCAAAGTGTAGAAGATGTGAGTGACCTATTACCAGACTCGTGTAATTAAAATTTATTTAACTATTTCCTAAATAATATTCATCTTTCATCATAATAATCATTTAGGGTATATACGAAGGTAAAAAATCAAAACAAAACATCTCTAAAGAAGTCAAAAATAACAAATGATGAAATTGCTTCTGATTGTGAAAATACTTAAATTTTCATATATTTTGGAATAGTGTGCATAATCATAAACAACATTTCAAAATATTTATTTCATTAAGTGTGTGTTTGGTATAATTGTATTAAATTGTTTCTATTTACACCACAAGCTAAAAAAGATTTTAGACAAAACTATAGAGCCAAACATGAGAGTATATTGTCAATCTATAATTATGTAATATTTGAACGTACATAATAAAATGTATTGTCAGTTCTTATGACAGACGGTATACCGCAGTTTCTGTCAGTTTAGCAATCGTTATATCAACAAATAATTGTATACTTAGTATAATATTATATAGATCATGTCAAATTATCATATATTTAACCTTTTCGGAAAATTCATATCAACCTGTGTATAATAAATACAAGGGATGTAAGGAATATTTTTCATTGAAAATATTTTACGGTATCCATTGCAATTAGCAGGTTTATATGGATCGCTCACTTATGCCTTTTAACATGGATCTCGCATTTATAAGTGGTTTGTGCATCATAGATATTATTAATCATGCAGGAAACGTTGAAAAAAATTGGAAAAAATATGTAAATGATGTGTTCATGTCGTTACTATGGCGCAAAGCTTACGAACTATTTACTTTGTATGTTCTTCGTTTAACTGATAACAGCATGAGCTTTTAAGCCAACAAGTGCTGAAAATGTACACAAAAACTGACAAAATAAACTGATACCAGCATGAACGTTTAATTCAACGAATGCTGAAAATGTAATGCACATATACACTGACAAAATAGATAAACGAAACTTTATAATGTGTGTTGATTTTACATTCAGACCCATATTACAAAATCTATAAGCCTGCACTTGATTTCTCATTAAGATATTTTTACTTCATGATAACGTATAATTGCGACGCAATGAAATTGGCTTCCGGAAACACGATATATTCCGGAAGTCAATAAAACTAGTGCCTTTGTTATTTTAATAGGGTATCTTATTGTAATGCTGCCCTTGCTGATAAAGTTGTTTTATGATTAAGTTGTATGTTTCAATTGATGTTATGTTTATGTTTCTGCTGCTGCTCTTGTTGTCGTTGTTGTTGTTGATCACGCTGCTGAGGTAAAAGCTGTTTACATTCAAACGACGATATTTTATTCATATGTGCGTCATTGGTGACATCAGTGAGCGACTATATTTGATATATAATAAAAAGCTGCAATAATCGACAAAATGGATTTCAATATGATCAATATGTCCTTTTTAAATGACATAAGCACCATTTTAGCACGTCGCTGTGCTTCACCGTTCTAACAACAAACTTTGGCATATCCGACATGGTAGAGACGTAGGGGATATTTGTTTGTTTGTGTGTAAGATGAAATTTTATTTCATCGAGTGGGCTTTAAAAACAGTATTCTCACGAGTGGCGTAGCCACGAGTGAGCATACTGTTTTAAAAGTACACGAGATTGAATAAAATTACATCTTACACAACAAACAAACACATTTTCTCTTTATTTAATGCTTAAAAACAAGTTAAAACGAAATTTATTTTCGCCATTGAGAGCCCCATTTAGTCAGAATTTCTCATTAAATACAAGAAGTCTTGAGCTGAAAATTAGTTCGACAATCAACGTTAAATGACGGTGATATTATTCATTTCATTAAAAAAAATTAAATGATCTCTTGTTTTAATAATAAAAACAAACAATTCTTGTCGGAGAAAAAGTCCAACCATCCATCCATATTTCCGTTACTTACTGTGAATTTATATTAGACCTGGCTTTGTTTAATGTAAGCGGTAGCCATTTTTTAAAGTTGTGTATTTCACGGGAGGAAAATAATTGTGTTTGATTCAGAGGGATATCATTTGGATTTGTTAGTCATACACCTTTTTAAAAGAAAGAAAACTTATTTGAGGATTGTAACAGAAATAAAATAACTGTTGACAGATGTGAAATCATTCAAAAAGCAGCAAGGAAAATGGAAAACTTCAAAGGCTGGCTCACGAACGCTGGGTTGTTTACTTATTCTACGGGGATGGCTGTCATTGCTTTTCAAGTTTTTATAAAGCATACGACAGTTATTGCTCGTATGATACTTTAATATGTCCAAATGTCATCAAGAGCAGTTTTGCATGTGGAAAGAATGTATTTTTCAGACTGTAAAAATGAAACAAAAAAATTTAGAGACGAAATTTGGTGATTTATATTTGAATGAATAGAAGTAAGTTTTCTTCATTTTATTACTTTTGACATTTAAGTTATTTATCAATTTCAGCTTTGCTTTTCTTTAAACAGCCTGACATTGTCAGAATTGTCAGCAAAAATAAAATTGAGGTACCACAGGGGAAACTTTTTAAAAAGTAGTTTCGTCATTGAAAAGTGTGAAATTACATTCTGATAATTTTCACTGTGAAATTATCAAATATAATTTTCACGGATTAATCAGTAATCCACTGAACAGCATAAAATAAAATGCTGATAATGTTATTGATTGAACAATTATGTCAACACAATTGTTCAGTCTGAAATTTGAATATTCACTTTTGAATGCTTGGTGATAAAGGTAAGCATCTTGAATATTTTACTTTGAAAAGGATTTCTAAATGTTCTGTTTCTTTTTTTAAAACTGCAATATAGTGAAAATGTTAATAGAATGTAGTTAAATGTCACATTTTATTTTAATATTGCACTTGATTGTGATATATAAATATCATAATATATGTCTATTAATGCACTGTATATGACTGATACGAGTTTTTTCGTTGGCGTATACGTCATTAAAATATTTTTACAAGGTGATGTGAAACTATCTCCTATATTATGAAATGTTATTATTCAATGCAATGATGGTAGGTGTTGTAAAATAGGGTAACCTCTAAACAACACAAAGGATTGTTGCATGCACAAAATGATTCTTGAATAACGATCTCAAGACATGTCTAGACACTTTATCTTTCTCGTGATGGCCTATCTTTTTCGATATTTTTCAAACTATTTTAAGGGAAAATGGTACTGAAGTCTTGAAAACTCACCATAACAAAGTGATGTTTTTCCCTGATGACTTTATTAATCATCGGGCTCCGATTATATTAAGGTTTCTTTTTAGGACTTTGACAAAAACTGGTTTTACATTTACTGATATTCGGTCATAGGGAAAATTACCATTGAAACAACATCTTAAAAAATTTTGATAATAAAAGCTCTAGCCTTTGAAACAAATGTTATATGATCGGCCGTTGCTGCATCAAGTTAGGCTATGGGCGTCACTATTTTTTTATGAAATGAACTCCTGATAATAGACTGTCTACAAAGAAAAAAGGCATTTTGTTTTAAATATGATCATTCTTTCCTGGTCGTCGATGTGGGAATACATAAGATGTTTTATTCATTCTACTTATAAGTCTATGGATATTACATAAATTGTTGTAAATATCCAGAACAGTACACTAGAAAAAGATTTTGAATGAAAATATTTATAAAAAAAAATACGATTGTGCTTTTCATGGCTTGACAAAAATAGCATATGCAAAGTATTTGCTCTAGCCACCAATTGTAAATGTAAAGACGCTTTTCATTTACAAATTCAGAAAAATAATAAGTAACCATTTAGAACTGCAGACCTAATTTGTCTCTTGTTGCTAATCATAATGATGAACAAACTATTTTAAGCACAATTGTATTTGCATTGTATAATGACGTCTCAGTCATTTAAAAATACTTGTCATTCATGAAATATATACCCGAGCTATTTTTTAATTAGCATAAATATGCTTTTTCCGCCAGTCTATAAATTATTGTTGCAGTCATATTCATTCTTACCATATGTAGACAAAGATTATATATATTATATTATAATTATATACCATATGGCTAAAAGATCTAATGTTCACACCAATAGTAAATGAAATGTCTTTGAAAATGACATATTTCCTCTGTAATTTTCATGTACGGCATTATTATTCAGCATTCAGATAAACTAATTCTATTTGGCACCAAATAGGGTAAAGAAACTACCTATATTAAAAGCAAATTTTTAGTTAAAATGTAAAGATTCTAAGATATTTTATAGGTTTTTATGACCTGTTAATGTTTAGTACAATATTCATAGACTGCTGTCGCTTAACTAATTATTACAACAACAAATTGTAGCATGCCAGTTTGTTTCTCCTTTTTCACACTTTTCTGATGCACTACATTTCTTATCCATAAAATTTAGTTTTAAATAACGCCTTCATGTGACGACATCGGTGTTGCAAAACATTAAGTAAACGAGATGTCTATATGTTACATTAAACAAAAGTCCCACAGCAGTTATTAACAAGAGGGCCATGATGGCCCTGAAGTCACCCACCTGTACATAGGCCCCCGGAGCTGGGCCAGTTTAAAGCCCGGGGCTTTTATTTGAACAAACTTTGTAGACAACCATTAGAAGATGTTTCATGCTAAACATCTAAGGTCTAGCTCGTTGGGATTTTTAAAAGAAGATTTTTTCTTTACAGATATAGTTAAAAACAATGACACACCTGGGGCAGGGCCAGTTTTGACCCCAGGGCTTTTATTTGAAAAATATTTGTAGACACTTACTAGAAAATGTTTCATGCTTAATATCTAAACTCTAGCTATTCGGGTTTTTTAAAAGAAGATTTTTAAATTTTTGCTATACTCGTATAAGGAAAATCAATGTCCCCCGGGGTGGGGCCAATTTTGACCCCAGGGATTTTATTTGAACAAACTTTGTAGTCAATCACTAGACGATGTTTCATGCTTAATATCTAAACTCTAGCTATTTGGTTTTTTCCAAAGAAGATTTTTTAAGTTTTTCTCAAACACATATAAGGAAATTTGGAAAATCAATGACCCCCAGGGCCGGGCAAATTTTGACCCCAGGGCTTTTATTTGTACAAACTTGGTAGACGCCCATTAGAAGATGTTTCATGCTAAATATCTTAGCTCTAGCTCTTTGGGTTCTTTAAAAGAAGATTTTTTAAGTTTTTACTATATGTATAAATGGAAAATCAATGAACCCTTGGGGTGGGGCCAACTTTGACCCCAGGGCTTTTATTTGAACAATCTTGGTAGACATCCATTAGAAGATGTTTCATGCTAAATATCTTAGCTCTAGCTCTTTTGGTTCTTTAAAAGAAGATTTTTTAAGTTTTTACTATATGTATATAGGGAAAATCAATGAACCCCCTGGGGCGGGGCCAATTTTAACCCCAGGGCTTTTATTTGAACAAACTTGGTAAACATCCATAAGAAGATGTTTCATGTTAAATATCTTAGCTCTAGCTCTTTGGGTTCTTTAAAAAAAGATTTTTTAAGTTTTTACTATATGCATATAGGGAAAATCAATGACCCCCTGGGGCGGGGCCAATTTTGACCCAAGGGCTTTTATTTGAACAAACTTGGTAGACACTCACCAGAAGATATTTCATGCCAAAAATCTAAGCTCTGGCTCTTTGGGGTTTTTAGAAGAAGATATTTTAAGTTTTTTCTTTTGGTTGCCATGGCAACCAGAGTTCTGCATGGAATTAAATTCTTTGAACAATTTTCAAAGGTGACCACCAAAGGAACATTCCTGTGAAGTTTGGATGAAATTGGCATAGTGGTTAATGAGGAGATGTCATTTAAAGTAAAAGTTTACGGACGACGGACGGACGACGGACGGACGCCGGACGAAAAGCGATCACAAAAGCTCACCCTGTCACTTTGTGACAGGTGAGCTAAAAACGTATTATTTGAGAACATTTTTCCTGTGATAAATGACGTGTTGGTGCTAATTTTATCCCTCAATGATGCTGTATAATTATAATCAAAACATAACAATTAATTCATTAATTAGTTTTTTTAAGTCAGGTGACAATAATCTTCTACATTCTAAATATACTCATACCAAATCAAACTTGGTTTGAACTTTCCAATTAACATTTTTTTTCTATTCAAATCATACCAGGTTAGAAGTTTTCTTGCCCTTAAGAAATTCCACTATTTAACAGTTTAAATAATAAGTTTTCCGAACAATATTTCCGACTTTTATTTCCGAAAATATACGGTGTCAAAAGTCTATTAAACAAGTAGATTCTCCATAAAATATCTATTTATTTGGGTTTTTATTTTATTTATTTCGTTAGTTAGAAAAATAAAGTACTGATGTTACATATATTTACATATATGGCTTTTTATATATATAACAATTGAATAACAAAATAATTCAGAAATTTGTAATATCAATTTGATGCAAAAAGATGCTTATTCATGTGTTCTTAATGTTGAATTAAAACAAAATAGAATTTCATTATACCTTTGTTGTTAAACTAAAAGAATGTGATATTCTTCTCGTTAGACTGCTACAGAAATTATTTCAAGGGTGTAAAGATATTTATTTGCCTTTTACATAGTGGTAGTTACTCAGAAATTCTATATCTAAATAGTCATTACTTTACAAAAAGACATTTTCTTATTTATCGTCCGACGATCTCATTTTATGACAAAACATAGATCTATCTCTTATTTTTGGCATAAAAAGATTTTACTTTCACGAGTAGATTGTTCTGTGAAATAAATAGTTGATTAAGAATATAAAAAATCATTTCTTCTGTTCCCTTGTTAACAAACGGTAACAATTTTGGTACATGTATTAGATTGTATCTTTACAAATAGGTAGATTAAAGAACATAATTGATATTCGATTTTAATTGTCCTTTTATAAACAGAATCTTTTTATGACACATTTTAAATGAATCGGTTATTCTGTAATTTCAGAGGACATGATAACTGCCAATGTGATTATCATTTTACCGTTATTACAGCCCTACATTTATTCATGTATCTGCTAAAATTGCAAAGGCTATTAACATTTTAATATATACTTCATATCAACAGACATTGCATAGAATGCGAATTAGTTAGGACAAGAAACAGTCTCTTATTTATCATGATTTTGATTTTGATTTAGGAAATATTTTGGTATAAAGTAAAATATAATTATCTTAATTAATATCATCAATACACAGGATAAGCAAGTAATTAATGTTAAATTTTCCATTCTAGTATCAATTACGTTTAGCTTATATAGTCCTTATATAAAGGAGACTTGTTTGGTATAAATGTCAACACTGGTGACATAATTGACAGACTAATAAATAACAAAAGTCTCATGTGTGATTTTCTACTAGTATTTGCTCATTCAGATTAACCAATTCAATTAATGTCTTTGTTGGCCAATGTCATTTCTTAATTCTCGGAACTTAATCGAGTAAAAGCACCTCATTTAGCAAGAAGCAAGTAATAACCTAGTTCATGGAACGCCAAAATATGTCTCCAATCAATCTTTGTCATACACTGATTATCTTGGTGATTAAATATTCATATTTGTTGCCGTCCAGCACGTTATTAAACCGGAAAGCACCTGCTGACGTGTAAAATTGTAATCAAAGTCTGGAGAGCATAAGTGACCTATTAGCTTATCAGCAACCAGACTCGTGTAATTAAACCTAATTTGACTATCTACTAGATCAAATTCATCTTTCATCATCATTATTTTTATAATGTGTTTGAAAGCAAAAATTTGAAGAAGAAAAAACATCTCTGAAGAAGTCAAAAATAACAAATTGATGTTGTGAAAATAGTTAAGTTTTCATATACTTTCGAAAATTGTGCAGTATCAAAACTTAACTCCTCAAAATATATATTTTATTAAGTGTGTTTGGTATAATTCTTTTTGATTGTTTCTATTTACCTCACAAGCTACGGAAAAAAGCTTTTTAGGCAAACTTACTGAGACAAACATACACTATTATGTACAACTGGAACTTATTGTCAGCTCTTTTGACAGAAGGTATATTGTGGTTTCTGTCAGCCATAGTAATTGTAATATCAACAACTAATTGTACACTTAGTATGCCACTTAGTATGCCAGACTTTATCACAGTTTTAGCTTTATTCAGAATATTCATAACAACCTGTGCATTATTGTGGGGCGAGCAATATATTCTTAATATTTTTTAAGATTTTAAGACAAAAACTTTAAAAAAAACACTTAACTTTCATTGTGATAAACATATAATTTGATTATTTCTATGAACATTTTTATTTCAAAATAAACATAATTTGTGGTACTAGTAGGGCGGAAATAAGGTCTCTACTGTCAAGATAGATCAAATAGTGATACAAGCGAAAATAATTCAGGAAATCATTTTTAGACCATGCAGATTTCACCAGTGAAGAAGGTCCAAAATATATATCTGCGAAGAAATGGAATTAACTTATCTGTGTAAATTTTGTTATAAATTCAAGGGGTGTAAGGAATATCTTTCAACATTATCTATTGCAGTATGCATGTTTATATGAATTGCTTCACTTACACCTTACAGAAAACGTTGGGATCATGATCATTTGAAAAAAAATGACAAATGTAAATAATGTGTAAAGGTCCCAACCGTGGTATATAGCTTACAAATTATTTACTTTGTATGTTCTTTTTTAATATTTTTAACGATTCCTGATACCAGCATGAAATGTAATAAACACATACACTGACAAAATAAATAAATGGAACTTTATATTGTGCGTTGATTTTACATTAAGTCAATATAATAATGACCAAATCAATAAGCCTGCACTTGAGTTCTCATTAAAAGATGTTTACTTCATGATAAGGTATAATTGCGTCGTGATGAAATTGACTTCCGGAAACACGATATATATGCCGGAAGTCAATAAAACTTGTGCCTTTGTTATTTTAATAGGGTATCTTGTTATGATTTAGCCTTTACTGGTAAAGATATTTTACGGTTTAGGTGTATGTATTATATTATTTGCTGTTGTCGCCATTTGAGCATGGCGGTGTGATCACCGTTCTAAAAACATATAGTAGCATGTCCGACATGGAAGAGACTTGCTGATATTGTAATTGATTGTTAAATAATGTAAACACGTTTGTCTAGTCAAAATTTGAAACGTTCCAACATTCTACCTCCAGGTACAATGGCAATTAATTATTCCCAAATATTGTTGTGAATAGGCTTCGGGGATTTTAATGTTATCAGTGGCTACATAAAAGATTGCTAGACTAATAAATAACGGAAATCTTCTACGGAACATTCCTAGATCAACCAGTTAATGTCAATGTAACAGTCAAAGACTCTTTATTACCGAAACCTAATTTAGCAGTGGTAAGAGAGTATAGTATAAAACATATAATTGTCAAATAGCAACAACAGAAATGAGACTTTAGTATATCTACATTTGTCATACATCTTATGATATATTTCAAACGTAATAATATTGAATTTCACAACGGTATACCATATCATTGTAAATACATTCATGCGTGAGTTTTACATAACACAGTCTTTCTTTCCTTAAGTGCATTTTGGTTTGTATTCGTGATAATATCATATTATCATAAAACAAATTTAACTTAAAAGTCATTGATTTATTATTATAAGAATTAAGAAAATAAACGTTAAATGAAAAGCAAGTTTATGAGTAATATTTGTCTTTGTCATACACTGTTAACCTTCAATCAGACGATGATGAGTAAGAGAAATTCTACAAACACAGATTCGATTACAAAATGTCTGTAACATTTGCATGCTGCATTTGCTATCATCGCTTAAAACGGATAGTACATTTATCTATGGTGTAAACCTAAATTAGTTTTGAAGAATGCACTAACAGCGATAGTGTTTTTATATCTCACTTAAACATTTCAAAGAGCTAGTTGTCCTTTAGATATTAAAATCAAGTAAAAGCAATAACCAAACGTTTATATATAATATTGACATAAATGTTCCAATATGCTGCGTAGAATTGGCATGTAAGAAGTGTCCAGGATACTGTATGTGTAGAAATATTCGCGGGCTTTAAATTTTTCTCGGTCTTCGCGGTGACATTCGATCCGCGAATTCATGTTCAGCGCGAATATTTCTACACCAATAATTTCTTAATAGTCATATTTTCGCGCATCTATAGAACAATGTATTTCAGTGTGTTCACGTCTGCCATAAGTCTGGTATCCGTGGCGCTTTCAAAGAGTGATTCTACTGTTGTATAAACTTCATCTCTGTATATAAATCAGTTTGCTAGTGTATTATTATTATTGTTGTTTGACTGATATGATTATCGGATTCTTGTATGAGTATATACATGTTTGAACAATACCATTGCATCACGCTATTTATTTCATAGTCTGGGTCATAAACGCATCAACATCTGATCAGATTATATTTTGTTTTTCTAAACAAACAATACAATCAACACAAACATTAACGATTTTAACTGATGAAAACATGGAAAACAAAAAGCAATTAGTCAGTTAACATTTTAACAAAATCGGTGAAAAGATTATGGTCTCATTCAGTGCTGTTTAAAACTGTGAAAAATCACGCACGTTAGCGGACATTCTTATGTTTGCCATAATCTGTCCGCTAGACAAATTGAATGTCTTTGTTCTGTACAATAGCGTATTGCTTGACACCAGGTGTTGAAAATAACTGTGAAGTCCTACAATGATTACAGTAAAAAGTATGTAAAATGAAAGAGAGCTGCTTGCGAAAACCATTGCCTAATCGTGTAAGAGTAATTTCCCTTATTATTTATTACCTGATGGGTGTACGCGAATTTATGATTTCGGCAGTCACCTCCGCGAATTCAAAATAGCGCGAATATTTGTATATACCCCCAAAATGGACCTTTCCGCGAAAATTTGCTTCCGCGAATATAAATACACATATAGTAACCGATTGTACCACATATTAATTGACAGACAAATACAAGATTTAAGATTATTACCTCACCACGTTTTCGAGAATCATCTTTGTTATTGTGTAAAATGACCCATTGAACTAAAGTCGCACAGAATTTCATTCTCAATTTAATTTTGAACGTATTTCTTAAATGTTCTTTGCAGCTTTTTTTCAATTTACATTGCTTAACTTGATCTTGGAAACAATAATACATTTTATGTTTCTAGTCTTTTAGACTTCAGTGGTGTCGTTGTAAATTTAAAAGCTGAATTAAAGTTTTGTACACACGTAAATACATTGTATGTAATATTATAAATTTATAAACGTAATTTTTAGAACTAGAAATAAGTAACGTTATATTAACCTTTGAATGCTGAGTGATATAGGTAAGCAATTTCAATATTTTACTTGGAAAAAGATTTCTAAATGTTCAATTTCTTTTTTAAACTACAATTTATTAAAATTATTAATATAATGTAGTTAAATGCCACATTTATTCAAATACTGCACTTGATTATGATATATAAATGTGATAATGTATGTCTATAAATGCATTGTATAATAAAGATGTGAGGTCTCATTGGCGTATACGTCATTTATACAATTTTACAAGCTAATATGAAGCAATTCCGTTGATTATGAAATGTTATTATTGATCTGGCAAAGCAATGATGGTAAGTGTTGTAAAATATTGTGGCAAGTAAACAACACGAAGAATTGTTGCATGCACAAAATGATTCTTGAATAACGATCTCTCTCAAAACATGTTTAGAAACATTATCTTTCTCGTGATGGCATATCTTCAAAGACAAAAATAAAATGCTGCATAATTTCCATGTTAATATCTACGTTTTAAGAAGACATTTCAAATCCCAAGCGATATCTGAAAATGGAATTTGAGAAATGGTTCCAATTAATGTCTCTATAGTGTAGTGTGGTTAAATTAATAGACAAGTCAATTACACGAATCCTATGGGTATTTTACTGATGATATATATCGTTTATGTATTTCTGTTGATGTCCAAGTTGCAGTTATGGAGACAGTTTATATCATCGGAAATATATCAAGATCATAGCTTTATACTTTATTACCATGTACCTACTGTACCGTCTGAAGGAACAAAAGACATGTAGTAAATATTATATTCAACATTAATAATTTCTTTTAAAGTTACAAGCTTATCACGTTTATGTGGATGTTTGTCAAGCGATACACCTTTGTTACACTTAGGAACAAAAACCTAACCATGAAGATCGTTTAAATAGACTACTTTTCATGACATTATGCGACAATAATATTCTATAATATTCTTTAGAGATTTGCATATCATTTGACGTTTGCCTGGACAAAAAATAAACATTTGCTCTGTCCGGTTTTATTTTTTTTTTTTCAGAATTAAAAATGACTCAAGACGAAAAGCATTTGAGCACTTTAACTCAAATCGACCAAATCCACCTAAGAAACGCACAAAAATACATTTTCCGATTCGATTTTGAGTATATTGCTTTATAATCCTTTGCAAATTGTCCATTTTAAGTTTAAATTTACAGCAAGAGTGAAAACAATATAAAAAAGATACTTCCGTGCATTGTTTATTCTGGAAGGAATAGATAATATTTGTAAAATAAACTTCAGCATGCCGGAATGAACGAAAGACAGGATAAAAGACGCACTCTATATTTTATATGAAACAATAAATCGGATTTATATTAGTTGTGCAATTCTGAACATAAAAGCTCTATCCTTTAAAACAAATTAGATTTAATCAAATACCCCATGACCGTTGCTGCATTTAGTTAGTCTATTGGCGTCAATATTTTTAATGAACTGAACTCTGGATAACAGACTGTCTACAAAAAAGAAGACGTATGGTTTTAAATAAAATCATTATTTCCTTCCGTTCAATTTTTTATCTGCAGTCGATGGGGAATAAATTCAATGTTTTATTTATTCTACTTATAAGTCTATGAATATTATGTAAATTGTTATACATATCCAGAACAATACACTAGAAAACAATTTTGAATGAAAATAATTTATAAACAAGTTTATTACCCTTCCAGATTTTTTCCGCCTTTTTGATTGGATATTGATCACCCGAAAGAAATTGATATAACCGAGCCAGACGGGTAATATACACACTAAATTTCCCCGTTTGGTACCCAACGTTGTAAACAACATGCGCTGATGTGATGCGCGTACGGTTTGATTTTACGCGGTGTAAATTCCGATTTAAAAGCACTTTTTTAACTGTCAAATGATCAATATTTACAAAAGTAGAGTAATGATACATATTACCATCAGTATCGAAAATAAATATGACATTGTGAAAGCTTGATATTAATTACAAAAAAGTGCGTTCAATAGACTACTCCTTTTCTCTTGTTTACTTTCGTAAGGTACGGGAAAAATACGTCATGTATTTATGTGACGTCATGTTGTGACGAAGAGGTATCCTACAGGGAATCTTATTTCGACGTTTCATTTGAAACAGCAATGATTTTTAAAAAATCGTCTAAACTCGGCAGGGGAAGGGTAATAAAATTATTATTTTGGTTTTGGAGTGATATATGTGGATATATTACCTGCCAAGATATAATATCACCCTCGCCTAACGGCTCGGTTGATATAAAATCTTAACAGGTAATATATCCACATATATCACTCCAAAACCAAAATAACATATAATATTTGTGCTTTTCATATCTAGCTAATTATAGCATACAAAGTGTTGTAAGTAATTGTTCTTAACACCAATGGTAAATGAAAAGTCGTAAGAACTGACACGTTTATAATTCAGAACAATAATAACTACGAATTTACAACTATAAACCTAATTTGTCTCTTGCTGATAATTATAATGATGAGCAAACTATTTTGAGCACAATTATAATTACATTGTATAATGACGTCTGAATCATATTAAAATAATTTTATTCATAAAATGTGTAGACGAGCACTTTTTCAATTTGCATTAATGTTTTTCCGCCGGTCTATATATTAGTGTAGCAGTCATATTCATTCTAACCATGTGTAGACAAAGATAATTATATACCATGTTGCCAAAAGCATCTAATTTTCACACATATAGTAAATGAAATGTCTTAAAAAATGACACATTACATCTATAATTTTCATGTACGGCATTATTACTCAGCATTCAGATAAACTAATTCTATTTGGCACCAAATAGGCTAAAGAAACTACCTATATTTAATGAAAATTTGTAATTAAGATGAAATGATTCTAAGATCTTCAGTAGGTTTTATAACCTGTTAAGTTTTAATACAATATTTATAGACTGCTGTTGCTTAACCTATCATTACAACAACAAATTGTATTATGTCTGTTCCTCCTATCTAAAATTTTCTCTGATGGAATACATTTCTTATCCTTACAGTTTAAAAAAGTATTCTTTTAAATAATGCCTTTATTGGACATTTGTTTTGCAAAACATTGACAAAGTGTCTATGTTTTCAATTTAACAAAAATTCCCACAGCCGTTTTTGAAAACGTTTTTGAAGACATATTTTTCCTGAGGAATTACATGACATGTTGCCGCTAATTTAATCTACTACTGATACTGTATAAAAACCTAACACTAAAATAATGATTTAGATTTAAAACGTAAGGTGACAAAAATCAAAAGCTAAAAACATTTTTCTATTCGAAATGCATGTATAATCATAAAACAAACCGGGTTTGAAATTTCGATATATTTGACCTTTTTACCACTTTAGAAATCCCACTATGTCAGATTGTGTATTTCAAGTTTTTTAAACAATTCTTTCGCCTTTAATATTTGAAAATATATATTGTTAAAAAAATGAAACAAGTTAATTTTTCATAAAATATTTATTTATTTCGGTTTTTCTTTTTATTTCCTTATTTGGAAAACAAATCACTTATGTTACATATATTTACATATATAGCTTTTTATATCTATCATGATGGGTAACAAAATAATTAAGAAATTTGTAATATCAATTTAATACAAAAACAATCATGTATTCTTATACATAATATTGAATAAAATCAAATAAGAATTTCGTTATTTTTTGTTGTTAATCTAAAAGAATGTGATATTTCTTCTCGTTAGACTGTTACAGAAACTATTTCATGCCGGTCAAGATATTCATTTGCCTTTTACATAGGGATAGTTATTTAGTAATCCTATATCTGAATAGCCATTATTTACAGAAAGACATTTACTTATTTATAGTCCGACGATCTCATTTCATGACAAAAACATATTAAGAAAAAGATTTTACTCTCACAAGTAGATTGTTCTGTCAAATTAATAGTTGATTAAGATTATAAAAAATGCATTTGTTCTGGGTTTTTTTTGTTACAAACTGCAACTATTTGGTAAATGTATTAGATTGTATCTTTACAAATTTTCGAAAATACAAATCGAATCAGACACAGTCAAACATAAGAACTTATTATACATAAAATGATTTGAACAAAAAGTTATTGCAGAATTTAAGATATTTTACCCATGAGCAATAAAGATTGACAATAAAATAAAATATTTAATGAATACTTGCAAAGTATCACCGACACAATAATCTTATATTATCTTATAATACTGCACGTTTGTAACGTCGCTTTTCATTGGATAACCATGACGTTTATGTATTTTATATGTTGTCAATTTTTGACGAAATCTCAATTTTTTCTCTTATTATTTCTTAAAACAAATTTAAATAATTCGGCAATTCTGTAATTTCAGAGGACATGAGATTATCATGTTACTACAGTCCGTATCTTTCTTAAATTGTAAACATTTTTTAAGGCTATTTATCTTTTAATATATTGACCTCCATGGCAACAGATATTTTAAAGAAAGCAAATATGTTTGGACAGGGACAGGGAACAACCTATAACTATCATGATCTTGATTTAATTAAATATGTTGGAATAAAGTGAGAATATAATTATCTTAATAATTATATTTATTACACAGGATAAAGAAATAATTAATATGTTAGATTTTTATTCTGGTTCTCATTACATGTCCTAAATAAACAAAGGAGACTTGAATAGAATAAATGTCTATACAATGACAGACTAATAAATAACGAAAGTCCCATGTGTGATATTCTACTGGTATTTGCTCATTTAGATTACTCGATTCAATTAATGTTTTTCTTGGCCAATATCATTTCTTTATTTCCCGGAACTTAATCGGGTAAATGCACCTCATTTAGCAAGAAGTAAGTTATAAGCTAGTACATGGAACGACAAAATATATCTTTAATCAATTTTTGTCATACACTGATTACCTTGGTGTTTAAATATTCATATTTGTTGCCGTCCAGCACGTTATTAAACCGGAAAGCACCTGCTGACGTGTAAAATTGTAATCAAAGTCTAGAAACCGTGAGTGACCTATTAGCTTTACCAGCAACCAGACTCCAGTAATTAAAATTTATTTAACTATTTCCTAAATAAAATTCATCTTTCATCATAATAATTATTTAGGGTATATACGAAGGCAAAAAATCAAAGCAAACACATCTCTTAAGAAGTCAAAAATAACAAATGATGAAATTGCTTTTGATTATGAAAATTGTTAAATTTTCATATATTTTCGAATAGTGACCTATTAGCCCTGCCAGCAACCAGACTCGTGTAATTAAACTTTATTTGACTATCTTCTAGATAAAATTCATCTGTCATCATAATAATAATTTAGGATGTGTACGAAGGTAAGCATTGAAAGAAACAGATCTCTGTAGACGTCAAAAATATCATATTGGTGCTAGTCTAATATCATCTGATAAATTTCCATCTATCATCGAATAGCGTATCCATATTATTATCAATTATAACGCTACAAAATATAAATGATGTGTTCAAGTCCTAACTGTGGCGTATAGCTTAGACATATTTACTTTGTATGTTCTTCTATATATTTTTAGGATGTATTTTAATGATACCAGAATAAGCACTTCATTCAACGAGTGCTGTAAATGTAATGTACACAAACACTGACAATATAAATAAACGAAACTTAATAATATGTGTAGATTTTACATTAAGCCCTAAATAATGACCAAATCAATAGACCTGCACTTGAGTTCTCATTAAGAGATTTTTACTTCCTGATAACGTATAATTACGACGCTATGGAATTGACTTCCGCAAACACAAAATATTCCGGAAGTCAATAAAACGTGTGCCTTTGTTATTTTAATAGGGTACCTTGTTGTGATTTTGCCCCTGTTGATAAAGATGTTTTTATGGTTAAGGTGAATGTATCAGTTGATATTATGTTTGCGTTTCTGCTGCTGCTGCTCTTGTTATTGTTGTTGAGTTTGCGGTTGTAAAAAGTTGTTTACTTTCAAACGACGATATTATATTTACATGTGCGTCGTTAGTCATGAAGATACTAAGCTTGTGATTTTGATATTTTGTCAATAAGCTGCAGTAATCAACAAGATGGATGCATTTGTTGTGGTCAAAATGGCTGCGTAAAATGACATTAGCACCATTTCAGTATGTCGGTATGATCACCGTTCGAAAAACAGACCGTGGCATATCCGAAATGACAAAAACATGCTGGTACTGTTATTGATTTTTATAATTATGTCAACACGTTTGTTCAGACCAACATTCAACCTTCAGGTACGATTACAATCAATTATTCCCAAATATTGCTGTGAATAGGCCGTCGAGGATTTTAATGTAATCAGTGTCTACATAAAAGATTGCTAGACTAATAAATAACGGAAGTCTCCCATGGAATATCCTACCAGTTTGTTCCTAGATCAACCAATAAATGTCAACATAACAGTCAAAGACAAATTCTTTATTAATGAAACTTTATTAGCAGTGATTATTTCATATAAAACACATTATTGTCAAACAATACATTTACTCGATGAATCTTGCTTAAGGTCTAAAACTGATATTATAAAACATTCATGTTGGCATGGGCAAAGATAATATCATTATGATGGAAATGTAGTCATCAACGTGTTATATGTTTTCTACGTCTCTTTCTAAAATAGTTTAGGTACTGAAAATTCTTAATGTTCGCAAATATGCTATTTATTGAGGGACAATTTTAGTCAGAACGATTATTTGATGATTCTTTTATCGTCAGTTTTATCATTTTATGTCCTGAGCTATTTTATTATAAATAAATAGTTTATAATAAGTAAATACATCTTGAAGTCTTCGTGCAGATGAATAATTTCTGCATTTGATCACTTATTACCTTTAAGTAAATGATATATTTTTAACTCATTTTCTATTCACAATAGCATTAAATATTATTGTTAATATGCATGCAACATAGGTTTAGAACGAAAGATGAGTGAGTGTTACACAATTTTTTCCTGTGCCAAGTGTAATTATTTTAAATTGTACTTGTTACTCTGGAAATCAAATACACATTTAATTATAATTATATCAATTACAAACAGCAAATGAGACACCAGATTGTGACCAATCTATAATGTATATTTGTCATTCATAGATTAACCCTAAATCAGACGTTTAAGATGGTGAGTAAGAGAATATGCACTGAAACAGACAAATCGTCTGCAACATTTGCGTGCTGCATTTGATAACAACGCTTTTCCTTTTATTCCTAAAATGTAGCATTGAAAATTTTATATGACGAAAATCATTTTGACCTGTTATAATTATGAAATTATTGGAAGGATACTGACATTTTCTATTTACTTTTTGTGTAACCCTTTTATAAGCCAAGTATGTCTCTAAAATGTTTTTCTTTTGTTTTCTTAAAAATAAATTAATTTGGTTTACTTGCATAGCATCCAAAAGGTTACTCATTGGCCAATTTCCTGAACCATTTTGTTCATTTGTTACTTTTATGCAATAAGTATAGTTATTGTCAGTAAGTATTTGTATGGAAATCAAAATACTTCTTTGTTAACATTTTGCTACTTTTATGAAAACTTATTTCACATCTATTGCTATCTATCTAACATTCTTTTAAACCATAATTTAAAAAACATTATAAAATTCATGTTTGCCCTTATTTAAGAAGTCAAAACTTATCTATTTCAGAGGCATAATATGCCTTTAAAAAGAAAGTAAATATACGCAAATGTATTGCTAGTAAAACTCTGTCCATAAGCAAAGCTATGACATTTATATATTCAGTTTCGTCTGCCAAATACACTACAAATTCTATATAATAGGATTTCCTTTGGCTTGTCATTTGTTGTTCTAGAAAGTTATTAGTTTCTAAATTAAGTAAAAATACCGTTGCCTTGATAACCTCATAATTACTTTCATCTTTTATAGTAAATTTCTCTATAGGGTAAACTAAAAAAAGTTTTGAAGAATTTAGTGACATCAGTGATGTATTTATATCTTTCGTAAAAACATTTCAAACGGGAGCGGTGGCCTGGTGGTTAAGGTGTCATAGGCTCGTGCACCAGTACTAGTTCCAGGAAGCGGACTCGCAATTGATTACAATAAGTTCCAAGAACTTGTTTCGCAATCGAGGTAAAATAAATATGTTTAAATTAATTATCATATGAATATTAAGTATATGTAAAGTACATGTATATAGTTCAAAAAAGCAATAACAAAACATTTACTTTTGTTGACATAAAGGTTCCAATATACTGCGTTGTATTGGCTTGTGAGAGGTTTCCAGGTTAAACGACTGCACAAGAGCTTAAATGACAGACTAATCAAGAGCCAGTGTCCAACGAGTAGTTAGTTGCCTTTTGGGAGAGTGGTAGTACTTTTATTGTAACATGGAAGCTGACGACTAAATACACGCAGTAAATGAGACTCCAAAATTTTAATAATATCTTATATTTATTTATTTCGCTGATTACCTTTGTCATGAAATATTCATGTTGGTACTAGATCATCACCTTAAATGGCAAACAAGCGTTCTTGACGTGACAGATTTTAATCAAAGTCTAGAAGAAAAGAATGAGCCAGACTTAAAAAACTGATCAGTCAATATTCGTTAATTGAACAGTATTTGACAGGAGCACCGATTCATTAGCTAATGGAAATGCTTGATGAAAAATAATCAGAAATTGTTTACGATTGTTCCAGTAAGACAAATATAAAGCAAGTGTATTGGTTTAATCATTTAATAAGAAATGGCATTATTAAAACGTTTAACCTTATTTAGATGTGGCGTCATAGATGATTGGTCAGTGCTCTGGATTCTTAATCAAAAGGATAACTTAATCTAGTCGTGTGGGTTCAAACTCCGCATATGTTATATCTAAGTTGTTTGTCGTTTTTTTTTTAATTTGAAACAACTAGAAAATAATTTTGTTGTTGCATACTATGAAAATAGAATTGAAATTATTTTGTACACTTATGCGTTTTTCATATAATAGCAAAGTCAATATCAAAAAGAAGTTTGTTTTCGTTTATATTACATATCTTAGGCAATTTGTCTTTAAACCAGATAATAACGTTTTATATATTCTGACAAAATACTTTTATATTTCTATAAAAAAGATTTTTCCTTGACTGGTTAATTGTTTTGTCAATAAAAGGTCATCTTAGGTCAATTTAATAAAAAGTCAAGGTAATAAAAAAGTCAATGAAATAAAAAGACAAATTATGCTCGTTGTCATGAAAAATATCATTCATATCATATTTTTTATTTCCTTACGTTATCATTCCCAATTTTAAAAAAGTAATTTATCGAGTTACTTAAATACTAGTCTTGGTTTGTAACAATAAGTGACAATGACAGTTTATGGAGACTAAAAAATTGATTAAAATACTAGGAATCTTCAGGTACTCAATTCGTCGGGTAAATTATGTGTTGTATGAACATTTATATGAATTATTTTATACCATCAGTAAATACTTTACAACGGATATATAGATTGGTAAATTCATGATCGTGAAAAACAATAAAAGAAATATTAAATGAAAGTGTACCAATTTACGATGTTTTTAAATCGTGAGATAAATCATATTAATCAATTCCCTTACCGATTTTATTTTTGAAATTCACCAAAATTATTATGTTTTAAAATCGTGTGATTAACCATATTAATCAGTACGAACCATATTAATCAGTACCCTTACGATTTTGATCCCCTTTATTAAATTTAGTCAATATATCATTGTGCTTATTACTTTGCTGTCAAGTTGACTTGAATTGTTACTTTTTTTCAACAGCAATGATAATAGTGATTGACCAATTATTGGAAGTGCAAAATATATATGATACAAAATTAAAACTATCTAAATTACAAAAAGAATGTCCTATTCCTTTTAAGAATTGAGTGTTACTGAAACACTTAGAATGATGTTTTTAGAAATTCCTATCGGTCTCGTGGGTTGTTAATTATTTGTTCATGGTAAAAAAAAAAATTGAATGCTTTTTTTTTAGTTTTGTTTTAATTTGTACCTGTTCACTGATCATTTGCACTGGTCATAATGTCACTTAAAAAAATGATACATTTTATTATGGCAGGCAGTTTGGTATTTGACATGTTTTCGCCAAGTCCAACACTTTTAATAAGTTCCACTATAAGTACATGTGTGCTTATATGTTTCTGAAAGACTTACATAATGTTCATCTAATGGTCAAATGAAACATCTTGATTTATCTTATTGACAAGTGTAATTACATTCATTATACCCCTAAGATAAGAAAGCAAGTTGAATGGACTAAAAAGTAATCGTGCAACAAACAGTAAATGCAACACCAGAATATGATCAATGTCCAATCATTGTTACATACCGATTACTTTACCTATCAAATATGCATATTCATATCCGAACTTCACGTCAAATAACCAACAACAACCTTCTGACGTGGCAAATTGTAATCAAAGTCTAGATGAAATGAGTGATCCTGGCCAAATCAACATCACGTCACTGATTGATGTGTCTTGTTTTCGTTGTAAGAAATTTCTTGAGCTTTGATTGCATCATTAGCAAATAGAACTTGCTAATGCAAAAAGTTTTTAAAAATATTTGATTAATCAAAGTGACATAATGCTTTTTTCGCTAAACTGACCATACATTTCTAAAGATTAGCTGTTATAATGGTGACTGGCCAACGGTTGATATTGGAAAATGTTTAGGATAAAATATATAATTTAAAAAGAGTACTCCACTCTTTTTAATAACCTGAATGTTACAGATAGATTTCAATGGATATTTACAGAAATTTTCATATGCCACATAAATTAGTGTTAATGCAAAGTGAATTATAAACTTGAAAGGAATTCTTGGAAAATGTCAACATTTTTTACCTTTACCTATTCACTTACTTTATACCATTGTACAGGCAAAATGCCACTTTAAGAAACAACTGTTATCAAACTGTAACACTTCGTATATCTTGATAATGATATAGATAAAACGGTTGACCAAGATGTAAAATTGGAAATAGAAGTTTCGGAACTTTTAATATTCATTGCTTTATCTCAGTGATAAGTATATAATCAGGTCCTTACGAATCATCAGTCTTATGTTCTCAAGTGATGAAGAATGAATTTGACCAAATATGAATCGTTTATGTCTCTAAAGAGTATGCCTCGAGGTTATAAAACTTTCTTCAGAGCTCTGGTTTAAATCCTCATGATTCATATCCGTCAGTGCACAATATGTGACTGTTTCTTACAAATCAATTTCTGAAATTTGAGTTTGGGCTTTTCATACAAAAAGAAATTCATTTTATTGTTATAATAAAATAATGAGACGGAATATTATTCCGATTTCGTTTTCTTTTGCGTCATTCCTATTTCAAAAGATTAAACTATAAGAACTCTGTTTACGAATATATCTGTTTTGTTTTTAAAAGTCTGCCTACGAATAAGTCAATGACATTCATATATTCTAACAAAACCATTTCAAATTCGAAGAAATAGATTGTTCCTTGACTAGTTAATTGTTTTGTCAAGTTAAACGACACCCTCAGTCAAGTTGAAAAAGAAAATACATATTCTAGAATATTAATTGTTGCTTTGACATTGTAATCATTTGATGCATTTAACATGTTTCTACTCCTTTTTATCATAATTATAAACTAAATTAGTTTCAGAAATATGGGTATTCATTTGCTCTCAAAAAATAGCATTTAAAAAAGTCAATTTCCTTTTAAGACATATTCCGTATACTCTTATACCTAAAAAGACCTAAGCGTTTACATATTGTGTTGACATAACGTTTTCCCATATGCTGCGTTGAATTGTTTTGTGAGAGTGTTTTTCAAAATAAACGACTACACTTCTCAGCTTTATTGACAGACTAATAAATAACGAATGTCACAAGAGCAAATGTCTGCTGGCCCATTCTTTTAAAGTAACTAATTTTTTCTTATTTTATCGGTTAAGCATATGTTCCCATATAAATACATAAAATGACCGAAACTTACCCGAATAGTAATTATTTGTATTCAAAAAAGGGAAACATTTATTGTACAAAAAAGGAACAATATCATTATTATAACTGTTACAATGGTTACCTTTGTAATATACTATTTGCATATATCTCCATGTTGTTTTTGTACTTGTTTGAATTGAAATACTTTTTGTCTGTCTGTTTCTTTCTCTGTCTGTAATATGAGTATTAAATGTTCAGAAATTGCGCAAAACAAGCGTCCACCACAATTGCCTTCAAAAACATTTACTGAATTAATGAAGATTGTTTACATATGCCTGTGAAAGCTTGAGAAAGAGGCTTTGTACTAAAATTCTTACAAATCAAACGTTACATTTGACATAATTTAAAGTGACTTTATGCCCAGCTAAGTGTAAATGTTGATACTACAGTTAATCGCCAAAATAAGTTTACATTTTCCCATATTTGGTATATGAATTTTCAAAAACCCACATTGTTTACAAAAATTTCTATAAATATCTTTCAGAATGTATCGGCAACGCTCAGTTCAGTTGATAAAAAGAGTGGGACAGTCTTTTATTTAGGTATTAGACAATCTTTTGAAATATGATTCTAATTCAACTCAACTTGACAACGAAATATGACCATAATGTCACTTTAATCACACTCAGTTAATATGTAAATTAGTGTTCACAAGGTGTACTTAAAAAAACTTTTAAAATCCGGTTATTATATTCAACGTAGATTTTATCTTAAAATATGTGGCAGAGCAAAAATCATTTTAATCTCAAAGTTAGTAATTTGGCTGGAAACTCTGTTGCTTATTCTTTATTTTGGAAAAGAAACTCCATGCCTATTTTTGTGTGTGTTTTTTTTACCGTTGCTTATTGTTTTGGAAACTCCGTTTCTGGGTGTGGTAAGCTAAATATATGCCAATACCGACTTATTTACCTTTATGTTACAAGTCATGCATCAAAATGTATTGCTACGTAATAAAACCAGGAACTGCTTAAGAAAAATAATCTTATGAAAATGTGAGTCAACAAATATTTTTATTTAGTTTAGTTTAATTTATACATATTTATATTAGTTCGATTGTGGAAGTTCGTGCAACTAAAGTTAAGCATTTTCGAAACCGGTTCCTGGAAATAACCAGTACTCTTGTTTCTTGGCTCTTTTGCCGATATAAGTTCTGTTTTTGCATACATGTCTATATTTTGTTATTGTAAGACATATGCCTACAAACAGACACCCTTAAGATTTATAACTCGTTCTTGCCATATTATGTTAACCATCAGTTGTTCTTAGACTTTAGCAAATCATGTCAGTTTTTAACAATAGTTGTTACTTTAATTGTGAATTTCGAAATATCATTTTTTTAAATATACTCTACCGTAATCTGTAGCATATAGATAGTTGATTATTTTAAAGTAACGTTTAACTATCAAAAAAATAAAGTCATGAGAAAAAGAAATTATGAAAAAGGAAATACATTGTGTAAATACAAGTGTACCGATTTCAAATCTTGAATCGATTGAAATTGCGATGCTTTAGAATTTAGAAATGGGAATCATTTATTGGTAAATTTAGTGTTTATGTCTTTTTGATATATAAGTTAGGTACATTTATTATGCATTTGATCAGGTTTGAAAATGTACAATGATTACTCGAAGCACATAAATATTTGCACACATTGTCATAAATTGTAATAGAATTTACGTTTTTCCATAGAATCATTTAATATGTTTTAATTGTTAATATATCACCGGCGTTACCGCAAGACACTGCTGATTAAAGAAATTACTATAAATTACGTCCAGATGGTCTACTTATTGCCGGTAATAAATAAAGTCTCTTTGACCGTAACAAGGACATTAATTGGTTAGTTTAATTGAGGACATACCAGCAGACAATTACTCGCGGGACTTTTGTTATTTATTAGTCTGTCAATTAAGATACGACGTCGACATTTATTCTGTTAATGTGTCCCATGTCTATTCGAGACAACATATGGGAACTGTAACGGCATCTCAAACTGTCACATGATCATCATTCCTGTTTCGGACGAAGTCCGTCTAGATTGGTTTGACTTCCTGTAAAACTTCTGAATATTAGGGATTTTCATTGGTCATAATAAAATTACGAATTGAAATCCGGGAATATCGTTGGTCACTCTAAAATAAGTATAATAATCTAAAGGATATTTCTGAAACGTGTACACATCCAAATGCGTGTGTGTGGGTGTTTTTTTTGTTGTTTTTTTTTTGTTATTGTTGTTTTTTGTTGTTGCTTTTTTACTTTTTTCTTCTTCGGCATACTATACTGTCACATTAAGTTATACGTAAATCAACACAACTGGCATGTTTTGAGTACTCAAACGTGTTTACAAAATGTTGTGAGGAATAACATGTTGACTTCAAAAAATATATGATGCATCACGTTCATGTTTGCATATTATCTCACAAAGCAAAATGTTGTAAACAAATGCATTTATGGTAAACATATATCACATAACAAGTATGCGATATTGTATTATGTCATTTGGAAAAGCACAGTAGAACAAACATTAATGTGTAAGAGCAAAGTCGAACAAAACAATATGTTAATTTAAAACCGACGATCATGAATATCGCACAATCAATGTTTTACAATTAAGTAGAATTATCTTTTACTATAAAAATTTCAATTAAGATAATTAATTACAATAATTGCTGGAATAATTTCATTGACTTCCGGTAAACATGGCGTCGTTTCCTGAAGTCAATTTAAAAGCGATGTTCTGATAATATCGAGTTGACATCAATCGTTTGACGAGAATTGATATTAGCGTCAATATTTTTGTATTTTGTCAATGATATACATTTAAATATAGAGTAAAAGTTATTTTGTTAAAATGATATATTTTCTAAAGCCAACATTTAGACTTTTCTGATATCATCTCTAATCATGCTGGCGGCTACAGTATCAACCCATACTACGACCACCGCACACCATAAAAACCCCAACAATAACGAAAAAAAAACTACAAAAACATAATCCCAAACACAATCCCTTTAAAACATGCACAAGACGGCAATATTAAATGTTGCAAGCTCGGTGTGTCTTCTGATCATAGTCTCCACTGTTGAAACTTTCCCTAAAAAGGATGAATGGTTTCGTCCACACTGAAAGATAGACAAGTCCATTTAAGATTTTAAGCGTTGTAAGGGTTAGCCATAAGGCATAATCGTGGTGAAGTTAGACACAAAGACATTATCATTGTTGTTTTTGTTTTCTTTCACGTAATGGAACCCAGCGGCGTTCGGTGATCATTCCATATCGTGACAAAAGAAATTCTCGTCTGCTAAGCAAAATTACTTCCGGGCTGCGGAAATGTTTTAGCAAGTAAGTAAATATTTAGTCTATAAAACGTAAAACCTCTATATTGCCAAGAAAAATATACATATAATAAAGAAGGTTATTTCTTTTTTTTCCACGATAGCATGACGACGAAAATGAAAGGGGAAAAACATAACATACTTTTTTTATTCCTTTCATCTTTGAAAATTACTGCAAATGCTTTTATAAGGAAAAAATAGATGAAAAATCACATCAAAGTTGAAAATCCAATCTGACTAATGTTAAGATCTACTTATTTCTTACATAAAGACCTGATTGCTAGCGTATTTGTTTCGCCTTTATTGTGATTCGGATTTCCCGAGAAAGCTATTTTAGCCATGCAATCAAACCGTCCTTTACCGACAGGCATTATATTATACAAAGTTTCAAAATATTGTTGTCCGTGGAAGTAAAACGAGTTGTTAATTTTTGTTAGAAAAATATATCTGAAGTAATTTGAAACAAGTAAACGGGAAATAATAAACTCAATTATTAATGGGTGCCGGTTATAAGGATAACGCAATATTTGTTCTCTAAATTGTGAAAATTACCTACTCAGTATTAGTTTTCCAGTAGTTAAAATTAGAAACCGCATCGCTTTCAAAATTCTGAAAACTCGCCGATGGTTGGCTGTTTGTAAGATCACGAGAAGGTGACAACCTATTAGTGGTCATCAGATCCTAATGCGTAGCGTTATTTAGGAGCAGAGTTTAATCACATTAGTCGAAATTCTATCGTTTAGATATATAAATCGACTAAGATCTGGACAATGCTAAATGTATGTAAATTAATGTAAGGTCTATGGTATGTACATGTAGTTTTTGGTAATAATATCTAAATTTAAAGTGTATAAAGTTATTTAACTATTGCATGTAGTTTACAAATTGTCTATTTTATTTTTGAAAATAGAAAATGCCAAATATCCATATGAAAAATATATGTTTGACTGTTTGCAATAAGAGCGACTAGTTCTTGCAAGAATTACTAATCAAATAACCCTGGGCTTTAGTCCTACAGTGACCATTATCTGTATAAAAGATATTATCTGTATTTTGATTTTTTGCCATATGGTGACTGTTGCATGCAAGAAATCATTATCCAGGGATACTGGGCTCGAGTCCTACAGTGACCATACGCTTTAATAATGGTTTCGAGGAAACGGGCAATTCAATAATTATACAACGATGCTTTTCATCACCAAGCTTAAATTCACAATAAGTAGTTAATGATAGGAAAATAGATGAAATAAGTCAGTTCATGTCGGGTGGCTAGCAAATGAATTTTCTTTGGTTTTGATAAGTTATAGACAGCTTTCCATTAGAGACATTAACCCTTCTCAGACTTCAACATATCAAACATATTAGAACATTCACTCCGTCCTGAATAAATATCATCGTGATAGTTTCGTATTTATCTGTTTGTACAGATGCTTAATATATTAGGATTGAGATTTGCTATTTTATGTAGAACTATCTTTAATAGCGTCGTAATGCGAAAAGTTCACATTTTGTAGCTTACGTTTATTTGTTAGGTTTAAAGTCATACCGACAATGTAAAGGTCATATGGCGACTTTCCAGCTGTTACTGGGAGGGTAAGGGGGGCATATGGGCCCCTCATTGCATTTCTTCAGGTACGAGCAGCCACCTGAGTAGAATCATCGATCTTCATTAAGCTAGATATATAGCTTCCTAGTATAAAAGAATCCAAAGAACCTGGGGGATTTAAACCAACAGCGGTGATGGCCAAATGGCTTGAGGTCAACGACATGATATGGAGCCCCTTGTCTGGGTTTGTTTTCAAATTTGGTCTTAAGGTTTTTCTGTCAAATACATTGACACACTTATTTTAGAAAGACACAGCTTATAAAAATACAACTCCTTAGCAACGTAAGTCATTGGAGCCCTGGAAATTACAGGTGCCGGAAATCAATGACATTATGATACATATGGAACATGCAAAGAACATGACCAGCGCGAACAATATTGAAACTAACTTACGTAAGCATTTATAAGCAAGTTTCTATTTTAACTGAAAACCACAACAACAACAAAACTACGAAATTATAATCTTGAAGTCATTGGATGCAATATGTATTTTTGTCGTGCAAGAACAACGTTTATCATTTTTCCTACTAAGTATAATAACAAGAAATTATCGCGTGCAGACGACAAATTATGCTCCGGTAAAAAAAGCAGAAGACTTTAAAGTATGCCATAAATAGATATTAATGAAATATTTTTTTATATATTTTGTACATGTATAAGTGCGAGTAAATTGGGCATCTCGTGGAAAGCTATATTTCCCTAACAGGGACTCCACTGAGGCTTTTTTAACGATAACAACTGACCTAAAACGTTTCTTTACATCGTTTTCCACAGCATTATAATGCAGTCAAACTTGTGTTTAAGATTACATATGAATTATGATCACCATGTAAGTAAAGACCATTTATCAACAACCATTCATTGATTTACAAGAACAGAATAGCCCCTCCCCAACCGCAATTTAGACCACAGGTAATGAGTAATATCAAACGTTACATTTGACATATTAAACACAATTGGTTAATTGGTGTATAGAAGTTGTACTTTTTTTTTTAAAAAATCACTTCGTATGTTTAATTTTTAGACTCCGCTTTCTTGCATATATTTCTTAAACCTTTATGTCAAATTTCCAGTTTGATACAAATATAGATAATCATTTTGTAATTTAACAGTAAAAAAACTGGTACAGACAATGGCATTTTTCTGACTTACGCGTTATCAATCAAAATTTTGTTTTCGTATACATATGTTTATTTTGTTATTGTAAAATATGTGCCTATAAACAGGACACGACATTTTTATATTCTGGCAAAAGACAGTTCAATTTCCATAAAACAGATTTTTTCCTTGACTGGTTAATACTACTGTCAAGTCAAGAACATCTTAACTCAAGATAAAAAGGACAAATGTCGTTCATTGCCATGGCAACATAAATTCTTTTTATCCTATTTTATTGCTTTGTGGTGTATTGTGGTATAAAGCAGTCATTTAATACAAAAGATAATGTTATTTTTCTATAGCAGTTTATCTTAATATAACTATAATTCTTCTTAGGTTTCACGTGTCATTAAAATATGTTTGCAATTGTCCGAGCTTTGAACATTTTAGCGGTCATTATTAGATCTGTTGCCGCAAAATAGGCAGGTACCAACGAGACGGAAATTATGACTAAAGCCGCAGCAACATGTGCCTGTAAATAACTTATCACGGGGGTTATTATTTAATGACAAATACATTCATTATTGAATTACTTACTGTCCATTTGATTTGCAAAGTCTTTACAGTACTTCACCTTTTGTTTATATTTACTTTCAATATGTGTTTTCCGAATACTCATTTCAGGATTTAAGATATGTTTCCTTCAAACACTGACAAACAATTACTGATTACTGAAACTTGTTTAAGTTTCGGTAACAGAAAAAGTCTTTATGACCATAATAAGAACATTGATTGGTCGCTGTTAATGGATAAAGAGATACCATAGGGCATTAACTCACGAAATGTTTGTTATTTATTAGTTAACCTATTATTTTAGACAGTAACCATTTATTTTGTTGGTCCGTGGTATTTCAGCTGGAGACTTTTACATCAACTAAAAATTAAAACATCGGAACGTTTCTTTCTCTTTCCTTATGTTGTAAACATGATTCGAGACATAACGCTGACAGAAACTAAACATTTGTCAATATATGTCAACATTAAATGGATATGTTTCAAAACTCTCTTCATGCAAACCTAATGGTGATTTCTATCTTAATCAAGAAATTTCAAAAATGAAACATATATATTAATTGTCCATTAAGCCTAAAAATGCAATTACATGTATTCTTATTTTTCAAAAACTTTTTATTCGTGTAGCCTATTGTGGTTTCCAAAAAAGCACGTTGGCCATAAAGCTGAGTCCTAAATCCATTATTATGAAACATTAGTTTGCTCTTTCAACATAAAGAAAAAATCATTTCTGAGGCACAGTGTGCCTTTAAGGGCCAAACCCTTAAGACTTATAATTCGATGTTGCCATATAAGGTTAGTTATCAGTTATTCTTAAAATGACTTTTTTCACTTTAGCAAAACAGGTCCGTTTTTAACAATGCTTGTTACTTTAATTGTGGATTTCGAAATATTATTTTTTAAATTTTCTCTACCGTAAGCCGAGGCATATAGTTAGATTATTTTAAAGTAACGTTTAACTGTAAAAAAATTAGTCATGAAAAAAAGAAATTATGAAAAAGGAAATACATTTTGAAAGTACAAGTGTACCGATTTCAAATCTTGAAGCGATTGAAATTGCGATGTTTTAGAATTTAAAAATGGGAATCATTAATTTTATTGATAAATTTAGACTTTATGTCTTTTTGATATATAAGTTAGGTACATTTATGATGCATTTGATCAGGTTTGAAAATGTACAATGATTACTGGAAGCACATAAATATTTACACACATTGTCATAAATTGTAATAGAACTTACGTTTTTCCATATAATCATTTAATATGTTATTATTGTTATTATATCAACGGCGTTACCGCAAGACACTGCTGATTAAAGAAATTACTATACATTACGTCCAGAGGGTCTACTTATTGCCGGTAATAAATAAAGTCTCTTTGACCGTAACAAGGACATTAATTAGTTAGTTTAATTGAGGACATACCAGCAGACAATTACTCACGGGACTTTTGTTATTTATTAGTCTGTCAATTAAGATACGACGTCGACATTTATTCTGTTAATGTGTCTCATGCATATTCGAGACAACATAGGCATCTCAAACTGTCACATGATCATCATTCCTTTTTCGGACGAGGTCCGTCGGAGATCGGTTTGACTTCCTGTAAAATTTACAGGGAAGAACTGAAAATTGGAAGGATTTTCATTGGTCATCATAAAATTACGAATTGAAATCCTGGAATATCGTTGGCCATTCTAAAATAATAATAATAATAACTTTATTTACCGAAGGTAACACATTAAGACATATACAGATTTCAACATCTTATTTACAATGCGGCCTTCTAAAATAAAAAATAAAAATAAAAACACACACACAAAAGAACACATATCAATCAAAGAAAATATAACATGTATAAGAAATGATTTATCACAATTTTAACATATATTAACACATATACTGAACATTCATACAATTCATTTTATTTATCATTAAACATAATACTTTCATCAGTGCATCATTTTAATCTGCAATTTAAAAAGTAAAATTATCTTACAAAATTAACAAAATTTCCAGTCAAAAAACTTGAAACTAAGACAGACACCCGTTATTAGAAAACATAATAATAAAAAAACACATGTATGAATATAAAGAGCGTATCTTGTATTATATAATACATACGGACCGTGCTAAAGTTGATTAAATAAGTATTTCTTGAAACTATTCTTAAATATTGACAATTTTGTTTTTTTCTTATAGTCAGTGGTATGGAATTCCAAATAACCATGACATTAAATTGGAATGTGGAATTAAAAAATTAGTACGTGGTTTGTAAGACGAAATTAAATTTCCGTGAGATATCGATCTTAGATTATACTTTTGATTATTAGATATGGTAAGTAAGTCTCGGATATATTGAGGGGGGGCATATTATTCAGTGCTTTATTTACTTGGACACCGGTGTGACAAATACATCTTTTCTTGAAAGGCAATATTTTTAATCTTTTGTATAAATTTTCTGATTGGTTTCTCATTGGAAGGTCTAGAATAATTTTGCAAATTCGTGTTTGTATTTTGTATATTTGGCATATATATTTTTTGTTTTCTTTTCCCCATATATTACAACAATAATCAAAAATAGGAAGAATGTATGCATTATAAAAAAGCATGCGAGATTCCTTATTTAAAAAGTACTTTATACGCCTAAATAAATTAACTTTAGAGTTTAGAATTTTTTACACACATCATTTACCTGACAGTGCCAATTGAGTGTATTTTCAACATAAATACCAAGCAGTGTTTGTGATTCTACATTGTCAAGAGTTGAGTCGTTAATTTTCAAATTTAATGCTTTTGCAATCTTGAGCTTTTGTCTACTACCTACCAGCATACTTTTAGATTTTTAGGGTGTAAAAGCATATTATTTATTTTACACCACTTAATAATCATAGTAAGGCTATATTGTAGTTTGTTTTTCCTCTATAACTGATATGTCATCTCCAGATTTAATCAACGTGGAATCATCAGCATATAAATCTATGTTAACATCCTTGCAAATATTTGGGAGAACATTTATATAAAGAAAAAACAGTAAAGGACCTAATATTGAGCCTTGTGGAACGCCAGAGGTAACATATTGTACGTCAGATTTTAAGTCTCCAATTTGAATTATTTGCATACGATTAGACAGATACGAATGAAACAGTTTTAATGATGTGACAGAAAAGTGATAAAGTTTAAGTTTATATAAAAGTATTTCATGGTCAACTAAATCAAACGCCTTTTGCAGGTCTAAAAATACTAAACCTATATATTTGCCACTATCAACATTTTTTAGCCAGGAGTCTATCAAATGAATTAGGGCCGTATTGCATGAATGATTCTTTCGAAATCCTGACTGTTTATCACGTAAAATATTTGTTTTTTGGAAAAAATGCTGTAATTGATTAGCTATGTGACGTTCAAAAATCTTAGATAGTGTAGGCAAGATAGAAATAGGTCGATAGTTGCTCGGATCATCTTTCAGTCCAGATTTGAAAATTGGAATAACTCGGGCATTTTTTAATTCATCGGGAAATTTTCCTTGTCTAATACTGTTATTAATATAAATGATCTTTCTGTAAATGATCATTCTGAAACTTGTACACGTCCAAATTATAAAATAATCTAAAGGAGTATCTAAACAAATCTAAACAAACTTTCCAGGTAAATTTATCGGATATTTGAAATCTGTGAACTTACTCCTAATTAATTTTTTACACTGCTTTTAAAACATTTACCTTAATTCTTTCGTGAGTATCTTATTCAACATAAGGATTTACCGAGTTATTAATGACATTCTTAAATGACGAGACTTCCAATAACGTCCACGATCCAGGAAAATCATGTGCATACCGAAAGACACCATTCAAGTAAAAACAGTTTTACTTCGCCCGACTATATTTTAAAAGATACTTCTTATTTGAAGTATTTAGTATAAATCTTTAATAATTTTTACTATAATTAACAAACAAGCCACTAAAACACGAACATTCAGTAATTATTTATTGCATATTACAGACGTGTCGGCTAGTTGACTCATCAGTGCAAAACCTTTTTAAATTTTCTTATAATTCTTTATACACTTTCTTAGTTAACATTTTAACAACAACAACGACATACTTGTATCTCAATTTTGTATATTGCCTTAACAAATAAAGAATCAATATTAGTATTTTAAACTTGTTTTTCAATCAAGCATATCTTTGTTGAAAATTGTATTATTAAATATATACAATTAAATGTGTTTTAATCAGGGTTTTTCTATTTGAAAGATTCTGTTTGACTAAGATTTTTGGAAATTCTTTTACTTTGTCTCTGCATGAAACGTTTTGTATGTGCGTGCGCGTGTGCGTGCATGCCGTGCGTGTGTGTGTGCTTATTTCCTGACACACAAGTAATATGTAAATCAACACAACTGGCATGTTTCGAGAACTCAAACGTGTTTACAAAATATTGAAAGAAAAACAACATGTTGACTTCAAAAAAATATCTGATGCATCACGTTCATTTTTGCATGTTATCTCACAAGGCAAAATGTTATAAACAAATGCATTAATGGTTTACATATCCAAATAACAAGTATGCGATATTGTATTATATCATTTAGAAAAGCATAACAAAAAAAAAAACATTAATGTTTTAGCGAAAATTCGAACAAAGCAATATGTTAATTTAACACCGACGATCATGAATATTGCACAATCGATGTTAACAATTAAGTAGAATTATCTGTTACTATTAAACTCCCAATCAAGATAATTCATCAAAATAATTGCTGGAATAGATTCATTGACTTCCGGTACACATGGCGTCATTTCCGGAAGTCAATTTAAAAGCGATGTTCTGATATTATCGTGTTGACATCAATCGTTTGACGAGAATTGAAAATAAGTGTCAATAGCTTTGTACTTTTTCAATGATATACATTTAAATATAGAGTAAAAGTACTAGTACAATAAAAAATAATATGAAAGTAGGCAAAGCCTATGAACGAGGAAGTAAGAAAAATAATCCTTTCATTTTTTACATAAAAAAGGAGGTGGCCTAACGACAAATGACACTGAAAATGTGACTGATAGGTATAGAAATCCATTTTATTTTTATTCTATTATTATTATTTGTAGTAGTAGTAGTAGTAGTAGTAGTATAATCATTATTTTATTTCCTTTTATATATAAACGTCTAGTCTAAAGCCGGGCAAGCCAAAGCCCACCGGAGTCGCGTATTATTGCATGATATAGGAGCGGATAAAGAACAAAACTTTCAATAAGAAGATTAAGTAACATGCACGTCAAATATACCACGGGTATATGGTCTGTTTCATGATAGTTGGATACATTTACAGTCCCAAATATTCTTTTGAATAGGCTGTTAAGGTTTTTAATATGATCAATGACTACATTAAGGATTGCTAGAGTATGTTTTATTTGTTTTCTACGTCTCTTACTGAGATATGTTAGGTACTCAAATTAAAAACGCTTACTGCTCGCACATAATATTATGTTATTTATTGGCGGCAAATTTTAGTATAAACTATTTTTTGGTGATCATAAGTCTTTTGACGTCATTTTTTTTATCATTTTACGGTATATATATACATACATACATATTATAATAATTTTAATATCTATAAGACAATTGCAAAAAAAGATATTGTAATTTAAAAGAACTCCTTTTACCCCCTCCCCCAAGAAAAAAAACAACATTTTTTATCATTTATATGAGCCGAACAAATAACGTCAATAGAGAATAACATATTCTTCTGTTTTGGGTTACAATTTAGACAGTTGATAAATATGTTGTTTATGAAAATCCCTTATTTGTATAATATCTATGTTCGTCTACAAGCACGACAAATAACACTAACACATCATGCTGAAATTCATTATCCACTTTTATAGAATTAATGATCTTTTTTGTCCAGATTAATTAAATGGTGAAAGTAATTTTGTTAAAAGACCTTTGCTTCTCGTTGCAATGTAAACATAATATTTCCTGATGGTTTTTATATAAATAGTGCACGTAAATACGTCTTCATGCACTTAGATTATTTCAACATTTGCTCTCTTATTACATTTAAGTAAATGATATATTTCAAACGTGTTTTATAATTATTTAGTTTTCTAATATTGTTGTAAATACGTGCATGTAACAAAGAATGAGAACAAAAAAGGAGGGACTTTTACAGAATTATTTTCTTACCCAAGTGTAATTATTTCAATTTGTATTTGTCAAACGAGAAAACAAGTTAATATTTCTGAATTATTATCACTTTCATGTCCGCTTCCTTCAACTAACTAGTGCCATATAAGAAATCATGATCGTGACACGAGTAAGGTTCGAACCTATGATCCCTGGTTTGAGAGGCAGACACCAAAACCATTAGGCCGCCGCGTTCTTTTTAGATGTTATTATGAAAGATATAAATACATCACTGATTTCATAGAATCCTTCAAAACTAATTTAGTTTACCCCATAGAAAAATGTCCTATAATAAAATGTAAATCATACTCGAACAACGTCTTAAATGACAAGCAAGCGCTTCATGACGTGACAGATTTTAATCAAAGTCTAGAAAAAACGAAAAATCCAGACTTAAAAACTGATCAGTCAATGTTCGTTAATTAAACAGTACACTAGATGTGCACCGATTCATTAGCTAATGGAAGTGCTTGATGAAAATAAATAATCAGAAATGGTTTACGATTGTTCCATTAAGACAAAAATAAAACAAATGTATTGTTTTAACTAATTTTATGATAAATTACATTAGAAGACGTTTTACGTTATTTAGATGTGGCATCAAAGCCGATTGGTAAGTGCTTCGGGCTCGTTATCAAAAGGATAACTTAGTCTTGCCGTGTGGGTTCAAACTCCGCATGTGTTATATTTAAGCTGTTTGTCGTTTTTTTTTAAACAACTAGAAAATAATTTTGTTATTGGCATATATCAAAATAGAATTGAAACTATTTTGTTTACTTATGCGTTATTCATAAAATAGCAAAATCAATAACAAAAACAAGTTTGTTTTCGTATATATTTTATTTCTTAGACAATTTGTCTTCAAAAATAGACAATAACATATATATACAAAAGACATCATGTTTCCATAAAACAGATTTGTCATTGACTGGTGAATTGTTTTGTGAAGAAAAGGGCATCTTTAGTTTGCCTATTATTTTGTACAGTAGACATTTGTTTTGATGGTTAGTGGTGTTTCAGCTTTGGTCTTTTACGTCATCTAAAACTAAAAAAATCGGAACGTTTGTTTCCTACTGGTGTAAACATGATTTGAGAGTAAACGCTGACAATAACTAGATATTGGTCTATATTTGTGAACGTTTATTGGATTTGTTTTAAAACTCTCACCATGCAAAGCTTATGATGATTTCTTTCTTTATCAAGAAAAAATATATATCAACATTTATATTTTAAAAGCACATTAAAGATATACTATGCTCAAATTTGATATTAAAAATATTGATAATTACTTCACAGTCTCTTTGTAAATATAAACAAACATGTTTTGACTTCACACAAAGTAGATGTATAATGTTTAAAATTCTACACACTAAAGGTGGTCACAATATGAATATGTAGTGTCATTAAAAATATGGCAGATTTTTCTTTTTATAGAAAGACCAATTGTCCTTGTTCCTTATGCAGCTAATAGGAAATACACAGTTTATTCATTCTTTTATTTAAAGAAGACATATTCAGTAAGATTTTCAATTAATTTCTGTGAGTAAAATATTGTACTTAATGATGAGCATAGTTTATCTTTAAACCTTTTTGCAATTGTTCTAATTTTTCAAAAGATCTTTTTTGTATCTTTGTATATAAGATCTTTTTTGTATCTTTGTATATAAGATCTTTTTAACATATGTGTACTTTGCTACGTTTGTCACAAATATTTCAAATTCAGTGCTTTTTTCTTATCACTCAATGTTGCCTTATAGAAATTTCTGTCGGTCATGTCGATTATTGGTAAAGAATAAAATGGAACTCAATTTAATTTAAGCAACTAAATCATGTCTGTTTTTTGTACCTGTTCACTGACTATTTACACTATGAAGGACAGAATGTCACTTTAAAAAAATGATACATTTTATTATGGCAGGCAGTTTGGTATTTGACATGTTTTCGCTAAGTACAAAACTTTTAAAAAGTTCCATCATAAGTACATGTGTGCTAATATGTTTCTGAAAGACTTACATAATGTTCATCTAATGGTCAAATGAAACATCTTGATTTATCTTATTGACAAGTGTAATTACATTCATTACACCCCTAAGATAAGAAAGCAAGTTGAATGGACTAAAAAGTAATCGTGCAACAAACAGTAAATGCAACACCAGAATATGATCAATGTCCAATCATTGTTACATACTGATTACTTTACCTATCAAATATGCATATTCATATCGAACTTCCCGTCAAATAACCAACAAGAACCTACTGACGTAGCAAATTGTAATCAAAGTCTAGATGAAATGAGTGATCCTGGCCAAATCAACATCACGTCATTGATTAATGTGTCTTGTTTTCGTTGTAAGAAATTTCTTGAGCTTTGATTTCTTCATTAGCAAATAGAACCTAGTGATGCATGCAGAAATTCGTTAAAAATATTTGATTAATCAAGTGACATAATGCTTTTTTTATTGACAAGGTGAGCTAAACTGACTATAAATTTCTAAAATAAGCTGTTATAATGGTGACTGGCCAACGGTTGATATTGGAAAATGTTTAGGATAAAATATATGCATGTATCTGTCTAAAATATAAAAAAGACTGTCCCACTTTTTTAAAAACCTGAATGTTACAGATAGATTTCAATGGATATTTACATAAATTTCCTTATGCCACATAAATTAATGTTAATGCGAAGTGAATTATAAACTTGAAAAAAATTCTTGGAATATGTCAACTTGTTTTGACTTTCTCCTATGCACTCACTATATACAATTTTATGGGAAAAATGACACTTTAAGAACCATCTGTTACCAAACTGTAACACTTCGTATATCTTGATAATGATATAGATAAAACGGTTTATCAAGATGTAAAAATTGGAAAGGAAGTATCAGAAGTTTCAACATTCATTGCCTTATTCCAGTGATAAGTATGTAATCTGGTCCTTACGAGTCATAAGTCTCAGGTAATTAACTGCTGAATAATGAATTACTACAGTTAATCGCCAAAATAAGTAAGTTTACATTTTCCCATATTTGGTATATGAATTTTCAAAAACCCACATTTTTTACAAACATTTCTATTAATATCTTTCAGAATGTATCGGCAACGCTCAGTTCAGTTGATAAAAAAGAGTGGGACAGTCTTTTATTTAGGTATTAGACAAACTTTTGAAATATAATTCTAATTCAACTCAACTTGACAACGAAATATGACCATAATGTCACTTTAATCACACTCGGTTAATAAGTAAATTAGAGTTCACAAAATGTACTTAAAAAGCTTTTAAAATCCAGTTATCATATTCAACGTAGATTTTATCTTAAAATATGTGGCAGAGCAAAAATCATTTGAATCTCAGAGTTAGTAATTTGGCTGGAAACTCCGTTGCTTACTCTTTATTTTGGAAAAGAAACTCCATGCTCTTTTTTTGTGTGCTTTTTTGTGTTTTTTTACCGTTGCTTATTGTTTTAGAAACTCCGTTTCTGGGTGTGGTAAGCTAAATATATGCCAATACCTACTTATTTACCTTTATGTTACAAGTCATGTATCAAAATATATTGCTACGTAATAAAACCAGGAACTGCTTAAGAAAAATATGACTATCTTATGAAAATATGAGTTAACAAATATTTTTATTTAGTTTAGTTTAATTTATACATATTTATATTAGTTCGATTGTGGAAGTTCGTGCAACTAAGTTAAGCATTTTCGAGGCCGTTTCCTGGAAATAACCAGTACTCTTGTTTCTTGTCTCTTTTGCCGATATAAGTTTTGTTTTTGCATACATGTCTATATTTTGTTATTGTAAGACATATGCCTACAAACAGGACACTGACATTTTTATATTCTGGCAAAAGACAGTTCAATTTCCATAAAACAGATTTTTTACTTGACTGGTTAATACTACTGTCAAGTTAAGAGCATCTTTATTTAAGATAAAAAGGACAAATGTCGTTCATTGCCATGGCAACATAATTTTCATTTTATCCTATTTTATTGCTTTGTGGTGTATTGGGGTAGCATAGATTATTCTTAAAGCAGTCATTTAATCCAAAAGATAATGTTATTTTCCTTTAGCAACTTATTTATATAATAATATATTTAGCTATTTTTCTAAAGTTTCACGTGTCAAATATATTTGCAATGTCCTGGCTTTGCACAGTTTAACGACCATTATTAGATATGTTGCCGCAAAATAGACATGAACCAATGGGACGGTAAATTTTGACCAAAGCCGCAGCAACGTATGCATGATATTATCATTTACGTCCATATGAGGTTATTATTTTATGACGAATAAATTCATTATTAATTTAGTATTACTTACTGTCCATTTGATTTGCAAAAAGTCTTGACAGTACTTAATCTTTTGTTTATATTTACTTTCTATATGTGTTTTCGAATACTCATTTCAAGATTTAAGATACGTTTCCTTCAAACATTTACAAACAATTACTGATTCCTGAAACTTGTTTAAGTTCCGGTAATAGAAAGAGTCTTGATTGGTTGCTGTAAATGAATAAAGAGTTACCATAGGGCAAAAACTTACGAAATGTTCGTTATTTATTAGTGTGCCTATTATTTTGCACAGTAGACATTTGTTTTGATGGTTAGTGGTGATTCAGCTGGGGACTGTTACGTCATCTAAAACATAAAACATCAGAACGTTTATTTCCTACTGGTGTAAACATGATTCGAGAGTAAACGCTGACAATAACTAGATATTGGTCAATATTTGTGAACGTTTATTGGATTTGTTTTAAAACTCTCACCATGCAAAGCTTATGATGATTTCTTTCTTTATCAAGAAAAAAAATATATAAACATATATATTTTAAAAGCACATTAAAGATATACTATGCTCAAATTTGATATTAAAAATATTGATAATTGCTTCACAGTCTCTTTGTAAACATAAAATAAACATGTTTTGACTTCACACAAAGTAGATATATAATGTTTAAAATTCTACACACTAAAGGTTGTCACAATATGAATATGTAGTGTCATTAAAAAACTGGCAGATTTTTCTTTTTATAGAAAGACCAATTGTCCTAGCTTGTTCCTTATGCGACAAATAGGAAATACACAGTTTATTCATTCTTTTATTTAAATTAGACATATTCAGTTAGAATTTCATAGATTTCAATTAGTTTCTGTGAGTAAAATATTGTACTTAATGATAAGCATAGTTTATCTTTAAGCCTTTTTGCAATTGTTCTAATTTTTCAAAAGATCTTTTTTTGTATCTTTGTATATAAGATATTTTTAAGATATGTGTATTTTGCTACCTTTGTCACAAATATTTCAAATTCAGTGCTGTTTCCTTATCACTTAATGTTGCCTTATAAGGTTAGATATCAGTTACTTTTTTAAAAAAATGTCTTCTACACTTTACCAAAGCATGGCGGTTATTAGATATACAATTGTTGCTTTAATTTTGAATCGATATCGATAGTTAATTGATGTACGGTTAGATTTAACTGTTTAAAGAATTCAAGTCATCAAAAAGAAATAGTGAAAAAAGAAATGTATTATGTAAGTGTACCGATTTTATATCTTCAATCGATCGAAATTGCAGTGTTTTAGGATTTTGAAATAGGAATCATTTATTGATGAATTTAGACTTTATGTCTTTTTGATATATAAATTAGGTATATTTATGATGTACTTGATCAGGTTTGGCAGAGATCTCTGTATCTTTTATGTCTTATCTTTTTCCCTCAGACCAAACGTTTCGCTTACATGGGTTTAAAAGCTGTGATTTGGTTAGGCCTAAATACAAGTCCTTGCAAATGAACATAACAATAATTTTTAGCAAAGTCGGAAAGTGAGACTTCAAAATTTGAAAAAAACATCAATTTATTTTATAATTTATTTCATACACTGATCATATTTGTCATCATATATTCAAATTCATCGCAAGACAATTTGTAATGTAATCGACGTATCACATACTATCAATTTAAGAAAACTTGAGTGATTCTTGCGACGAAACCTACGGTACCCATTCCGTTTTTACCATGTTTAATACTCGTCTGGTAAACAGCCAAGGTTAACAAGAATTTACTGATCTAGATTTTAAACGAATCAGTCAGTTTTCGATAATTAAAAGATCTAAAGCAAAAGCTTTTGTTACTTCACTAATAAAAGTGACTTGTTAAGAAAGTGATTTTAAAAAATCTATACATTCGGCCGAGAAAAAAGTTATACCAAATACTTTGTTTTTAACCATTGGTAACATACTAATATATTTAATGATGCACCAGTAATGACAATTAATGATAATCGTGAATAAACAGTAGTAAACAAATTTTTAACATTCATGGTTCCAATTTGAATAATTATGTGATCCTGTTGTTTTTAGATTCATTAATTCCGATGCTTGTGTTATGAAGTTTGGGGTTAAGCAGGAAGGCCGTTATCCATTCTCGAGTGTAAATAGAGACGAGGACCCGTTGGAAAGTAAGGCAATAAATCAATTACATTTACGTGAATATTTGGAATATATGAAGTAAAGGAGGTCTACAAGGAAGTCAATTACATTTATATTATTTAGTTATTCTGAGGCATTTTAATTTCCAAAAAATGGATATTTTTTGACTGGTTAATTGTTCTGTCAAGCTAAAGGCATCTTAAGTCAAAATAAAAAAAAGACATTGTTGCTCCTTCATTTGACAAGAAAACATTATCTTAATCTTTCCTTTTTTTGTTATCGTTTAACATTTTGTTGCTTTCTTAATTATCTAGTACTCTTGCAATCCCTGTCTCATTTACACTACTTATTAGAACGGGTTTGTTCCAAGAACATTATCAAGAGTGTGTCTATAAGCTTATACATTTGTAAATTCCTACTCTATCGAACTGAAATAAATTCTGTATACACTTTGACAATAACATTGATTAGCTCTAAATGAATGAAGAGGTAACAGTGGAAACAGTGGACAATTACGCACGGGCGTTACGTTATATATCAGTCGGTCTATCAAATAATACATTAGACATTTATTTTGTTTTCCTCTTGTTCATTTCAAGACAACAGATAGGAACTATAAAGTCAACTTAAAGTAAAAACGTCATTTCAGATTTTTTCAACAATATTTCAGGCATAATCCTGACAAAAAGTGATAATTTGTCACCGAAAATAATTTATTTTGATACATGTAAATGTAGTGACATTTCTTGCGCTAGTTCAATGTGCCATACATTGGCGCAAAGATCAGTCTTTACGTTGTTGAAGCAGCGGCTGTGCGTTGAAATCGGACATATTTTGAAAAACAGGTAGTTGACGGTTTCTGGAATATTGTCTGTTTTTTACGAAAATACGTAGACTTCATATGCATTTAGAAGGCGCACTGGAGCCTATGCTACGCGAGCCGTCTGGGACATCATTTCTAGGGCGAGCGCTATGTGCCATACATTGTGCCATGGATTACTAGTCCAATATTGAGCTTAGCAGGACGAGAAAAATCCTGGATGTGATATTGCCAATATCTATATTATTAAAAGGGAGAGATTATTCTATTACTTTATTCTATTACATGTTCTTCAGTAGATATTGAAAACTACATTTTTGTAATTTCACAGTGAAGTTATTAAAAAGTAACTTCATTTTATTTGTACGCGGATGAAAAGCATATTTTATTTTACAGAAACGAATGGAAATTGCGACAGATCTATAATACATTGTATGGAAAATGTACATGATTACTCGAAGCACATAAATATTTGCACACATTGTCATAAATTGTAACAGACTTTGCGATTTTCTATAGAATTATTTAAAATGTTTATTATTGTTATATCACCGGCGTTACCGCAAGTCGGTGCTGATTAAAGAAAATACTGTAAATTACGCCAAGAGAGTCTACTTATTGCCGGTAATAAATAAAGACTCTTTGACCGTAACAAGGACATTAATTGGTTAGTTTAATTGAGGACATACTAGCAGACAATTACTCTCGGGACTTTTGTTATTTATTAGTCTGTCAATTAAGATACGACGTCGACAATTATTCTGTTAATGTGTCTCTTGCCTATTCGAGACAACATATGGGAACTGTTACGGCATCTCAAACTGTCACATGGTCATCATTCCTGTTTTCGAAGTCCGTCTGAGATTGGTTTGACTTCCTGTAAAATTTACAGGGAAGAACTGAATTGGAAGGATTTTCATTGGTCACAATAAAATTACGAATTGAATTCCGGGAATATCGTTGGCCATTCTAAAATAAGTATAATAATCTAAACGATCTTTCTGAAACGTGTACACATCCAAATGCGTGTGTGTGGGTGTTTTGTTTTGTCATTTTTTTTGTTTGTTATTGTTGTTTTTGTTGTTGCTTTTTTACTTTTTTTTCTTCGACATACTGTCACATTAAGTTATACGTAAATCAACAAAATGGCATGTTTCGAATACGCAAACGTGTTTACAAAATGTTGTGAGGAATAACAACATGTTGACTTCAAAAAAATATATGATGCATCACGTTCATGTTTGCATATTATCAAAAATAATATGAAAGTAGGCAAAGCCTGTGAAGGGGGAAATAATGAAAATTATATCCTTTCGGTTATAGCACGGTCAATGTTACAAAAAGCGGTTAAAGATATATCAGGATCACGAATCTTGAGGAGTTGCATGCTAAAAGACAAAGACATAAATGAAGCGCTCACACAAAAAGCCCCGATTCTTTAATTGTTTCAGTTGTTATAAACATATAAATAATCTAAAATATGCCGACCTTATTGCATCTTGCGGTCATAATCAGAGTTTGATGGATCTGTGTTACATACAATAGGATATCTCGGGATAAGTATATTACAAACTTGTACCTTCATTATATAATTATTAATTTTCATTTCTATAATTCAAACACTATTTAAAACAAGCCATTTAAGTATTTAAGCAGTATGAATAAAAATGTATATTTATTTGTATTGTTTTGTTTTGCAAGAACGGTCAAAAAAAAAATTATTTTGTTAAAATATTATATTTTCTAAACACACTATTTCGTTTTACTGCTATTAACTCTAAGCCTTCTGACGGCTACCCATACAACCAAAACAAACCAAAAATGAATAAATAAATAAACAAGAATTTGTAACAGAGTTACCAACGTCCCCCGCCTCGCCTCGGGAAGTTTTATATGAAGCATAAAATTGTGCTTTTTCAAAAGATTGAGGTATGGATCTCAGGACATTCAGTCCAAAATTATGATCAATGCTAGATCTGCAAATGCAACAATAAATTTGTTAAAAAATAAAATAAAACACGGAATTTAAAAATCTATCATGTTAAGCTTTGACCTCTAAGTGTGACCTTGACCTTGGAGGTAGGGGAGCAGGTGTTGTGCATGACATAAGGTCTTATTATTGAGACTATTTGTGCCAAATATTTTTCAAAATCCCTTGAACTATGAAGAAGTTATAGATTGGACACAAAATATACCCTATAACAGACTATGTAAATCTTTAACCTCTAAGTGTGACATTGACCTGGGAGGTAGGGACACAGATGTTACGCATGACATATCATCTAATCATTGTGACTATTTGTGCCAAGTATTTTCAAAATCCCTTAATCTATGAAGAAGTAATGGACGGGACACAAAATATACCAAATAACAGACTCTGTTAACCTTTGACCTCTAAGTGTGACCTTGACCTTGGAGGTAGGGGTGCAGGTGTTGTACTTGACATATCGTCTGATTATTGTGACTATTTGTGCCAAGTTATTTCAAAATCCCTTGAACTATGAAGATGTTCTAGATCAGACACAAAATATACCCTATAACAGACTATGTTAATTTTTTACCTCTAAGTGTGACCTTGACCTTGGAGGTAGGGATGCAGGTGTTGCGCATGACACATCCTCTTATTATAGTGACTATTTGTGCGAAGTATTTTCAAAATTCTTTGATCTATGAAAAAGATATGGACCGGACACAAATATACCCTGTAACAGACTATGAAAGTATTTGACCTCCAAGTGTGACCTTGACCTTGGAGGTAGGTGACCGGTTTTTGCGCATGACACATCGTCTGATTATTGTGAACAATTATTGCAAGTATTTACAAAAATTCCTTCATAGATAAGAGTTATGGACCGGACACGACATATACCCTCAGATAGACAATGTTGACCTTGAATGAGCAAGTGCAACCTTGACCCTGGAGGTAGGGGTCTGGTTGTTGCACATGACACATCGTCTTATTATAACAAACATTTGTGCCAAGTTATTTCAAATTCCTTTGATAAATGACAAAGTTATGGACCGGACACGAAATATACCCTGTAACAGACTATGTTAATATTTGACCTCCAAGTGTGACCTTGACCTTGAAGGTAGGTGACTGGTTTTTGCGCATGACACATCGTCTGATTATTGTGAACAATTTTGGCAAGTATTTACAAAATCCCTTCCTAGATAAGAAAGTTATGGACCGGACACGACATATACCCTCAAATAGACAATGTTGATCTTGAATGAGCAAGTGCGACCTTGACCCTGGAGGTAGGGTTCTGGTTGTTGCGCATGACACATCGTCTTTTTATAATAAACATTTGTGCCAAGTTATTTCAAATTCCTTTCATAAATGACAAAATTATGGACCGGACACGAAAGTGTGACGGACGGACGGACAGACGGACACAGCCTATTTCTATATCCCCCTTTTTTCTTCGAAAAGGCGGGTGACAATAAATAAATAAATAAAATAAATAAATAAACAAATAAATAAATAACGATAAAAACCACACACACACACACACACACACATACACACGCACACGCGCACGCGCACGCGCGCACACACACACACACACACACACACACAACAACAACAACAACAAAAAACAAAAGCAGAATCCTTTTAAAAGAACGCACAAGACCGCAAAATTAAAAATGATGCAGATTCGGTATCGTCTAATCATGGTCTCCACTGTTCGCTATTCAGTCAGTACATGTTCTGAAATTTTTCCCTAAAAAAGGATGAATGGCATCGTCCAGACAGAAAGATAGACAAGTCAATTTGAATTTTGAGCGTGTTAAGGGTTAGTCATAAGGCATACTCATTTGACATAAAGCATGGTGAAGTTAGACACAAAGACATTATCATTGTTTTTGTTTTCTTCCACGTAATGGAACCCAACGGCGTTCGGTGATTATTCCATATCGTGACAGAAGAAATTCTCGTCTGTTAAACAAAATTACTTCCGGGCTGCGGAAATGTTTTATCAAGTAAGTAAATATTTAGTCTAGAAAACGTAAAACCTCTATGTTGCCATTAAAAATATACATATAATAAAGAAGGTTATTTCTTATTTCCAAGATATCATGACGACGAAAATGAAAGGAAAAAAACATTACTTACTTTTCTGTTCCTTTTATCTTTGAAAATGACTGCAAATGCTATTATAAGGAAAAATTAGTGGAAAGATCACATCATAGTTGAAAATCCAATCTGACTAATGTTAAGATCTACTTATTTCTTACATAAAGATCTGATTGCTAGCGTATTTGTTTCGCCTTCATTGTGTTTCGGATTTCCCGAGAAAGCTATTTTAGCCATGCAATCAAACCGTCCTTACCGACAGACAATTTATTAGACGAAGCATCAAAATATTGTTGTCCGTGGAAGTAAAACAAATTGTTAATTTTTGTTAGAAAAAAGTGTCTGAAGTAATTTGAAAGAAGTAAACGGGAAATAATGAACTCGATTATTAATGGGCAAGTTTGTTTACCTGCCGGCTATAAGGATAACGCCATGTTTGTTCTCGAAATTGTGAAAATTACCTACTCAGTATTGGTTTTTCAGCGGTTAAAAATAGAAACCGCATCGCTTTCAAAATTGTAAAAGCTCGTCGATGATTGGCTGTTTGAAAGATCACGAGAAGGTGACAAATTATTGGTGGTCGTCAGATCCTAATGCATAGTGTTATTTAGGAACAGATTTTAATCACATTGGTCGAATTTCTAGCGTTTAAATAAATATCTCGACTTAACTCTGAGCAATGCTACATGTCAATTAATGTAAGGTCTATGGTATGTACATGTAGTTTTTGATAATAATATTTAAATTTAAAGTGTATAAAGTTATTTAACTGTTGTATGTAGTTTACATTTTTTGTTTGTTTTATTTTTAAAAAACGAAAAATGCCATGAATATCTGTATGAAAGATATATGTTTGATTTGTTTTGCCAAAAGAGCGAATTGTGTATGCAAGAGATGTCAAGAAATACGCTTTAATAATGGTTTCGAGGAAGCGGGCAATTCAATATTAATACAACGATGCTTTATTTCATCAAGCTAAAAATAATCAGTAGTTTATAATAGAAAAGTAGATGAAATAATTCTGAAAGGCTATCAAATGAACTTTCTTCCGTTTTGATGAGTGATAGACGGTTTTCCATTAGAGATATTAACCCTTCTCAAGACTTCAACATATTTAACATATTAGAATATTCACTCTGTCCTGAATAAATATCATCTTGATAATTTCGTATTTATCTGTTTGTACAGATGCTTAATATATTAGGATCGAGATTTGCTATTTTATGTAGTACTATCTTTAATAGCGTCGTAATTCGAAAAGTTCACATTTTGTAGCTTACGTTTATTTGTTAGGTTTAAAGTCATACCGATACTGTAAAGGTCATATGGCGACTTTCCAGCTTTTACTGGGAGGGGGAAAGGGGAGCACATAGGTTCATCATTGCATTTTTTCATGACTGAGCGGCCACCTTAGTAGGATCATCAATCTTCCATAAGCTAGCTGTATAGCTTCCTCGCATGAAAGAATACGGAGAACATAGGGGATTCAAACCAACAGCGGTGATGGCCAGCTTGAGGTCGACGATCCATAACCACTCGGCTACGAAGGTCCCTGTCTGTTTTCCATTTATTCCTGTCAGTTTCATTAACTAAATCGTTTTAGAAAGAAACCAAGCTGCTAGCTTATACAAATATAACTCCATAGCAACGGAAGTCATTGGATCCCTGGGAATGACAGGTGCCGGAAATCAATGACAATGTGCTACGGTAAAATTTAAGATCACAAACATGTCTAAAATGGCTTCAGAAAAAGCTATCTGACTGTAACACCTTAAAATAATTAGTGATTATATTAAATTGGTACATGGTTGAAGCAGATTTACAGAATAAAGTCTGTTATTTCTCACCGAATGAACAAAAGTTTACATGTATTATATAGCGAACATGAAAAGAACATGACAAGGGTGAACAATCTTGAAACTGAATTACGTAAGCATTTATAAGCATGTTTCTTTTTTAACTGGAAAACACTATGTTAATCTAATTATACTTTATAAGTCATTGCATGAAATAATAATTTATGTATTTTTGTCGTGAAACAACAATATTCATCTGTTTTACTAAGTATGATAGTTTTAATGTAACAAGAAATTAAGACCACATGTAGTGTTTGGTCTCTCTTTTTAGTAGCCTTTGATCACAGACTCGATTGTATAAGTAATTTGAAGTCCGCGTTTTCGACCACTAAATCACAGAGGTAATCACGATTATCGCATTCATTTTTCAAGGATAGCAATGGTCCCTTGTATCACGGATTTATAAATCCGTGCTTGTATCTTTATAAAACTAAAACAATACAAGTTTTGCATGCTTCCTTATTTAGTTTGTAAATGATTTCCAAATCAAACTACATCAGTACCAATACACTAACACTCAAACTAATAATCTGACAAAGTCAATTCAGTCATTTACAAATTATTTTATTCACAATTGATTAATTTATCTTGACACAAACATGAAATGAATGTCGTGTATAAAATATACATTATTGTATGATTATGAATATGTACAATTTGATCAATGATAAAAAGAAAATATCTAGTAACATATAAATTGAACGAATTACATGCATAAAGTTCTCAAAAAATCGTAAGCAGTACCAAAATTTAGTAAAGAAAAAAATAATTTCCATCATGCATTACTGATGCAATTTTAAACTATGCATTACATTCACATTTAATTTTACCCAATTAATTCCAATTAATTACCGATACAACATTATCATGATTATTTTGGGCATTTAAAAATACAATATTGTATCATGCATTACAGATCTATTTTTTTCACATTGCATTACATGACCTTGCACTTGACATTACAGATACAATATTCTATCATAAAATATAGATAAAGTTTTGCATCATGCATTACAAATACAATTACTAGCAAACTACACATACTTTACTTTCTTAATCTAATTCACTAATTTAAAGGAAGATCTGTTACAAGCCCCAAACTCATTTAATATCAGTAAAACCAGTTAAACCAGTATCTATATTTATTAAATACAATAAATCAATACATTCTTTCAACAACAATTTCAGGTAAGTTCCTTTCCTTTGATAATGATATCAGGTAATGTTCTTCCCTTCAAACAATGATTCACGTTAGATCTTCTCCATCAACAAAGATTTCAGGTAACATTCATTCCTTAAACTGTGTTATCATGTAAAATTCATTCTTAAACAGTGAAATCAGGTAAAGTCCATTCTTCAACAGTGATATCATACAAAGTTGATCATTCAGCAGTGAAGTCAAGTCTTAAAACAGTCATGTCATTTTAAATTCATTTTTAACAGACATTACAGTCTATCCTACAAATAAAATTTTTTTCACAGATAAATTCCATGTTGTTAAACCATGATCACAAGCACAAGTCCATTCCTTCTACAATGTTTTCAGGTAAAGTTAATTCTTAAACCAGTTGCTTCATGATTGGTCCATTCTATAAATCAGCAGATTAGGTAAAGTTAATTTTTAAAACCAGGGGTGCTAGGGCAGGTCCATTCTACAGAGATTACCAAGTTTATTTTTACAACCGGGGGTTCCAGGCTGGGTCCACTCTACAGGCCGGGTCCATTCTACAGAGATTATTATGATTACTTTACAACCAGGGGTGCCAGGCTGGATCCATCCTGCACAGATTATCATGACTGTTTGCTGCAGCTACCAGCGTGTTCACACGGCTTTCAGCTCCCTCAAATGTTGCTAAATCTGAAAATATATGTATTTAGCGCATAATGAAAATGTTAAGTTCTATCATAACATAGAATGTTTATCTTTTTGAATGAAGTTGCCGATCTCAAAATCAAAATATAGTATCACCCTATCTATAAATTTGATTAAATTTATTTGAATGTGATATTCAGTGGACCACAGTGATGTTACCCGTGTCAAGTGAACTGTGCCATAGTTTAACAAGCCATAAATTATGACCAGTTTCTGTTGTTAAGGTATGTTCCCTGTAACAATCTCAGGAATTATTGATGATTGTTTTTTTGTTTGTTTTTTTTTTAAATTCATTGAAAGTCGTGTAATAACATTACTCAAGTAGAACTTGTGATTTTTTTTACTTTAAAACCATAATTTTACTTCAATTTAAACATAATTATTTTAGCTCCATTGCGAAACAAGTTTTTGCGACCATTGAGCCCTTTAACTTTGATTAAAAGATTACAAAAAGAAAACCTACTCTGTAATCTAGTTGTTATAGCAGATACAGCTTTGTTCACCATGGTGATGAGTTGCTCCCCTTCCATCTCTGATGGCTCTGTACCCGGATTTACCTCCTCCTGCTTCTGTAATATTAGAAAAATAGACTTTAATAAACACCCTAGTTATAAATTTAAATATTTCCACTACAGCCAATATCATTATGAATTAAGTGGTGTCTGGATTAGCTAGAATTTGAAGTACAATTTCAATTATTACATCTTCCTAAACAGTTATAGTAACTTTTCTTTTTTAATTGGTTGGGTTTGAAAGTCATATCAACACTTAATGGTTAAGTGGAGACTTCCCAGCTTTATTGGTGGAGAAAGAACTCTTTATATTAGGCAAAAACAAGCATCCAAGTAGAACCACAAAACATCTGTATGCTAGCTGGATAGCTTCCCTTCATGGCCAATGATATCCTGATTTATAAGTCAGTTTACTAAAATACAATAAATTTTCAAGAATTTCATTTTGAAAACCTATATTGAGCAACTCGATCACACCAAAAAACAAGAGTTGTGGGTAGGCCAGTGTGCTTGATAGTAAATCAAGACCCTGGATAAAGAAGAATTTAGTAAGTTCAAAAAGGGTCATAATTCTGTCAAAACTGGGGATAGATTCATTGGTCTTGGAAAGTGACCTCCTATTATGCTCTCAAAAAAGTGTAAGAAGTTTCAACCAATTCCCTCCTTTAGTTTTGGAGATACTAACTTCCATGCAAAAATTTAACCAAAGTGTGAAACCAACACCTGGGTGTGTAAATTAGCTCTCACTATTCTTCAAATAGCCGAGCTAATAATGTTTCAATTATTTTAGATACTGAATCGGTTAGAAGAAAAATCCTACAGGTTACCTAACACTAAAACATTGAAATTTGGACTGAGCAATAAAATTTGGACAGAGCAATGTGCTTTTGTCAAACATTTGGTGTCAAAAGTCTGTCCAGTTAAAAATCTGGAAAATATTAGTTAAACATAACATAATTTATACCTTTTTGTGCCATGTGATGTACTCATCTCTAAGAATAGCTCTTAGGAAACTTGGTAGTTTATACTGTGGCTGTACAAAACATCTTGCAGTGGATATCATAGAGGCAGTCAGAGGCCCTGTGACCCCTGTAGAGGTCAGGAACTCAGCAATGTTAGGGGTCAGCCTAAATGGTACTGGTCTGTTGGCATCCAGGTCTCCTGGAAAAGTAGAGAATACAGTCAGTGTTATGACAGGAATTGTTATGTGTGAGTATGCATCTACCTCAATTTTTATAATTACATGTATATCCACTCAACTGTTTTATCTGGGATTATTTTAGGCTGGTTATATAGCCAATATTGATTGCAAATAGCATCTTTTTTTCTTCTTTAATTCTTAAACTTAATTCTGTATTGAAACAGATGCTCCAACTATGATTATTGTTGTAAAGTAAAACATGCTGTAAACATTAAGAACAAGGTTTCTTTTTCTTTTTTTAATTTGAATCTAATCTGGCTGGTTACCTAAAGTTCCAATTCTAAGCAAAACACCTAAAACTAGAAATGTGTCCATAGGACACGGATGCCCCCACACGCCACTGTTCTGTCAATCTTATGACTCTAGGTCAAATATTTTTTGGACTACATGTGCCACAAGTTGAAAACTAAAAACCAACAAAGGGCCATAATTCTGTTAAATTTGGTCGCAGCAAAAATTCCTTCCTTTACTACTATCTACACATTAAGGTTGTTCATCCCTGGAAGTTTAAGCAAAATCTGCCATCCGGTTTAAGAGGAGTTGCATTCACAAAATTTCTACATAGTATATAGTGAAAAAATCAACAAAGGGCCATAATTCTGTTAAATTTGGTCGCAGTAAAAATTCCTTCCTATACAACCATCTACACATTAAGGTTGTTCATCCCTGGAAGTTTAAGCAAAATCTGCCATCCGGTATAAGAGGAGTTGCGTTCATAAAATTTCTACAAAGTATATAGTGAAAAAACCAACAAAGGGCCATAATTCTGTTAAATTTGGTCGCAGCAAAAATTCCTTCCTTAACTACTATCTACACATTAAGGTTGTTCATCCCTGTAAGTTTAAGCAAAATCTGCCATCCGGTTTAAGAGGAGTTGCGTTCACAAGATTTTGGGACGTATGGAGGGACGTACGGACAGACGGACGGACGGACTGACACTCGGACGAAGTGCAACGCTATATGCTCCCACTCTGTGGGGGCATAAAAATCCCAAATCAAATACTGTACAGGTCATGTTCCCAAAATGTTGTGGGGAAAAACAAAACAACAACAGTAGTTCATGTTTTATCTAATATAAGTCTTTAAGATAATGGATTTTCATATTTGAAAACTTTATCAGATTATTATAATTAAAAAAATTCTTATTTGGTTGTTTGGTTTTCAAGTCACATTTTCACTGTAAATGAAATCATAAATGAAGACCTAAAAGAATTCAAACTCACAGCAAACTTTTATGTCTGACTGTGAGACCACCTGGCAACTAAGCCTCCACAAACTCACCCTTACAAACATCATCCTCCATCTTTACCTGTAAGAATTAAATTGCAAAGTATTACCGTAAATTTTCCCATACCTGACTGGTCATCGATATCAAACTTGAAGTAGGAGATGTTAATATAACCACAATCTTGATGTAGGTACATCATGTCGGGATTCATTCTCGTCAGATGTAACACAAACTCGGCAAAACCCATCAATGCCAACTGTACAGTAAACTGCAAATATACACATATATCATTGGAAAGATGCTTTGAAATTTAATACTAAAAGCCTTCATGAATATATAACGGGCTGCAAGCTGCATTCGAAGGGGATCAGTGGCCTACTGGTTAAGATGTCTGCCTCTCAACCCAGAGTTGTCTGATTCTTTTTTCTTGCATATTACAAACATGTATCAATTATTTTTAAAACAGAAATTACAAAAACAGATATTCTCATTACGCACTTTTTTCTTATAGTAACGTTTGACCTTACAACTTCATTCATAATGGTAAAATGATATCCTAAGAAAGTAATTCATTCCAAAAAGGCGCCCGGCAATTGTAAAATGATATCCTAAGAACGTAATTCATTTATAAAAGGCGCCTGGCAATGACATAATTTAAAGCATACAACTTGTCTTACATAGGGAATGTAAGATAGAGTTTTCTAGTACCGGTGTAAATGGTAGATAATCCTGTCTGGTATGCAAGAAAATAATATACTTAATACAGTTCTGTAACATTGAAACTGATTAGGCACATGTCACTTATTACGAAACTTGCTTACCTTAACTTAACTTACACACTTTCTTTCTTAACCTAGATTAATTAACTTAAACTTACTTTATCAACAAAACTAACTTTTCCACTTACTTACTGACTTCTCACTCGTACTTATAATACCTACTTAAACAACTAATTATACTTGCTTAATGAATTATTTTACCTAACCTTCTTTGATTATTTCCTTAGCAACATGCTTTCCATACCCAACCTTCTTTTACTATCTTATTTGTAAACTTACCTACGCTACATACTTACTCAACTACTTTATCACTAGGCTTCTGAACCAGAACAATATCCTACAATAATAAAACTAATAGATCTAACAAAATCTTATATCTAAATAGCGAGGGGATTATTAATACTTACAGTTTTCCTAAATATCCAATAATCAGTAGCATCAAGGAATGTATGAAGTGCCCATTCTTTTAACAGACCACGTGGAACCATGTTATTTTGGACCTCTTTAAGTATATCCCGCAGCACCTGGTGGCTGGCCTGTGTGCCACGCGCCTGTACTGTCAGTAATCTCTCGTAATATCTTGCAATAGGTGCATCATGCTCGATACTTCGCTTGTTACATCTCTACAATATTAAGTATAATTATAGTATTAGTATAGTATAATGTACACATATTGTTTAAAGGCCCATTATGCTCAAGAAACGCTATCAATGTTATTTCTCAAAAACTTTTTATTCTTAGTATCTGATAACAGTTTCTGAAAAATACTTGTTGCCATATGCATGAACATTTTTTGCTACTTTTGTTCTGTTGGCAAAAATTGGTATAATTATAGTGAATTAGTGTTATATATGGAAGTGAAAATACTACTTTGGTCAAACCACCTCAACTACTGGAGTTAAGAGATGCATAGACTCCAGTTATTTAAACCCATTCAGTCACCTCTTACTATCAAATAGGGATAAACTCTGGCTGCAATTCTTATGCCTCAACCAATAAAGGAAACCCCTCAGCTTCAAGGGGCACAGGTTTTCAAAACATTTTGTACTGGAATGTTACATGTTTTGCATTGTGTAATTCAGTTGTAACATTGTAAGCTACAAAACTTGTGCACTGAACAGATGAATGAAAATATTATAAATATAAACTATATACAGATGGTAACAAATTTCATTATTTCAGAACAAGCTACTAACCTGTTTGTATACATCCAGTAGTGAAACAGAGGCTGGGTTATCTTCGACAAGTCTCATCTGAGGGGAGACTGCTACGACCCTCGGCACAGTGAAATACAACATACGTCTACTTGTCTCCTGAAAAATCATTTAAAACATTTGTCATTTTGTGGCATACAATTCATACATCTTTTACGAAAGTAAGACATTTTGAAATTGAATTAAATTTTTGCATTTTGTAAAACATTTCTTGTTTATTCTGTCCTATACATACAGCCTCATGGCATTATGTTTTCAGTTAATGTTTCAAATAAGACATTTTTCCTAGCACTCAAATGACCTTACCCTATCTTGAAAAGGGTGCATGTTTATGCAAGTTAAAAAATTTATTAGATTAAAGAAATGGGTCAATATAATTTTTTAATGGATTTTACGTTGCAACAACACAGGTCATTATCCCCCAACCTCATAATGACAATATCCCAGCTTTACCAGTGGTGGAGGAAGACCACAGGTGCCCCTCTTGTGCATTATTTCAGGCACAAATGGGCACCTGAATAGAACCACTGACATTAGGTAAGCTAGCTGGATAGCTTTCTCACATCAAAGAATCCAAAGATGCATGGCTCAAACCTAAAGCAGTGAGAGGCAAGCAGTTTGAAGACAACAACCTTAACCACTCAAACACAGTCGCCCCTTAATAGATCTAAATTCTATGAGAAACAGCAAGTAAATGTGACACAAGAATGGGAAAGGACAAAAAAACAGGTAACTATATGATCCATAGAAAAAGTTAGGGAAGCATCAAAATCTATGTATACCTTTTGTTTTGTAAGGAAATGATTCAACATCCTCAACAACTGGAGCACTCTCTCCTCTCTACGAGATTCTGTGAGGCAAGCATCATTGACAACTAGGTACGGGTAAATCTGAATGATAGAACAGGATAAGAATAATAAAGATCATGATAATTACTTGCTACATTTCCAGAAATGGAGTGTGACCAATATTGCCATAGTGACAAAACTTTTGTAAATTGAAAACTAAGTAATTAGCAGAAATTAAAAATATATCTTGACACTCCATAGTTGATAATCATAGGAAAAGCGATTAGAATATGTATTTTTTATGCATGGAAGCTTAATTTTAACAGTATGCTGTAAGGTAGGAACCCCATTGGCAATGACAAACTTTTTTACGCTGCAGCAATGGCTAAATAAAACAGATTAAAATTACATAGTTTACAAGAAGATAATAATACCAGATCAAACGATTCCGAATTAAAAAGGGGCCTAACTTAAAAAATATAGCTTTTGCCTTTCAGAATTATGCCCCTTGTCTAACAATTGCACCTTGTCATAATAAGCAAGTATTTCAAGTTTCATGTTCATAACTTTAATTGTTTAAATAATGGGCTACATTAAAGATTTTGCAAGATGACAATGACAGCATTGAGGATGTCACAGTTATCACAATGGCTTGACCTTTTAACCGAAACAGACCTGATTAAAAAGGGAAAAGTAAGTAAAAGCTGAAAGAAATGGATAATATACCTTTCCATTATGGCCTCGGATATAAAGTCGTCTAGCGGCAGTATTATGTTTCTGTACAATCTCTACTCTAGGCATAAACCTAGCTATCCTCACATAGTAGTGACTATGCTGTAATAAACAACAGTATATTATATCATAGAATTGCAACAACAATATTTAGTTTATTTTATTTTGTTTAATTTTACGGTGCACCAACACAATTTAGGTCATATGGCACTGAAACAGGAAAGATGATTTTGGGTATTACTTATGTAGTAAATGACCATTACAAATTAAAATAATAAAAGCAACGAAATTCTAGATCCATTGTAATATGAAAATTATGAAAGTACAGGTTTGCCTGGCTCTATACTGGTAGCAAAGGCTAATCACTTTAGGTTCCACCTGATAAAGGGTAAATACACTGAGTTTGACAATAACCAAATAAATAACAAGTAAAAATAATCACAAACAAACCTTTGGCAGCAGAAATTCACCAGGTAGTTCCACCTCAGCCGTGTTGAGAGAGAAATTACTCAAGAATCTACACTTCTCTTCAATCAAAAATGACCTGAAATAATTACCAAAATACAATATTGCATAAAGCCTCACAGAAATTCTAGTAGCAAGCTCATCTTTACACTTATTCTAAATCATTGACCCATTCTTCTTTGAAATCTAAACAGTCCATTGTTAGTTTAATTTTAATTTCAAATTGCCATAATTTAATTGACCAGTATGCAGTGTTCAGCCAGTAATTAGGGCTCAACTGATGTGCAGATTTGCCAGACTCTATACTTGTGTAAAAATGAATCCACTTTAACATATTACTGCTGTCACTTAATCACTTAAGTGGTCACACTAATGCGTGACACTGAAGGTCCCATGACAACCGCCATACGAACACATCTGCAGATATTCAAAATTTCACCAGTTCATGTTAAAATCAGCAATTAGCTAAGCTTGCAAATTGCCACTTCTGTCCATTAACAGGCTCAATTAAACTGAGCCTGCAACATTTTCAATTCTACCATGTTGGGCTTTCTTAAGTGATTCTATTTTTTCTCTTTTTTTCTTTTAGAAAATCAAGACTTCAAAAACAATTCAACAGTATACAAAGCTATCAAGGAAAAAGGTTACAGAAAATTCAGATGAAAAAACAACATGACGTCTTGTTGAAGTGCAAAACTAAGAGTACTTACTTTGGTAACAGTTTTGTCTTGGCCTCCAGAATTTTGATCCATTTCTTCAGCTTGTTTATAAGATTGTGAAGTTTTGTTGAGCCTGGTACACTGAAATAGGGATACAAAATAGCAATCACAGATCTGTAGACCAGAAAACCAATTTTTAAACAGTTTGTTTTGTTTAGTATGGCGCTGAAACAGGAAAGATGATTTTGGTTAATTTCTTGTCTTACAAACTTAAAGCAACACAAGTGGTCAAAACCATCAAGCCTGCTGGAACTAATAGATGCATAGACTCCAGTAATTCAAACCATTTCATTGTCTCTTACAATCACACACGGATAAGCTAAGGCTGCAACTCTGATGCCTTAACACTTAAAGGCAACCCCTCAACACATATAGTCACAAATACTGAGCAGTTTCCTTATCAAACGGTAAAATGAACATAAAGACAGAAATTCCTATCTATAAAATGCCCTACAAGGGCTGATACCAATTATAAGCAGATATAATTTATGAAATGTGTAGTATATAAAGGAGCTCATGGCTAATTCATTAAACTCTACCTGAAATCAAAGTCTGTGGTAAACTGGCTTTTCATCTTCTGGAAGATTGGATCCTGTGCCGTGGCCTGAGCTCTCCTCGCCAGAGACTCGGACGCGGCACTAGAGAAAGTGGTGACTACGTTGGAAACATTCTCGATACCAACACCAAATGTACTGACCAACTTCTTCACAAAGTTGAGGGTATGTGGAGTAATTGTAGCATCAGCAACTGAAACAATAAAAAGAATTGCAAAATAAATGCTTGATTTCTACAGATTCTTTTTACAAAAGAATGTTTATATAGTTTTTACTCAATTGGAGCAGTGGCCTAGTGCTAAAGGTGTCAGCCTCTCAACCCAGAGATCATGGGTTCGAGCCCTACTTAGGTCACCACCATGTTTCTTCATATGACATCAGCACTGGTTGGTTCCAGGAGGCGGACTCGAAAGTAATTACTATAAGTTGCAAGAAGTTGTTTTGCAATCAAGCTTAAATAAATATGTTTAAACTAACTCAATTGGTACCATTTTGGCCAACAATTTATATTTTTCTAATAATCAGAAATCAGAATGTACTGAATGTAAATGAAGATATTTATGTTTGTTTGTTTGTTGTTTCATTTTACACCTTTTCCCAACAGTATTTCAGTCATATAGGCGGGTAGTTTCCTAACCATCGTTCCTGGAGAGTTACGCCAGTACTAGACTACCTTCCTCCGCGCTAAAGTACCAAAGCATCTCCCGGGGATCAAACCCACGCCCAGAGAGGTAACTGGATTAAAAGTCATCGACTCTAACCCCTGGACCACGGAGACGGTTAGATATTACTGAAGATATTATCAAATGAAAATAAACTATAGTCAAACCTGTGCATAAAACCATCCCTGATCGAAGATTATATATCAACTACTAGTTGGCCATTATTAAAACAGTTTCCAATTTCAAAAATACACCAGTCCTGTCATATCAAACCATTTTTCCCGTTACAAAAAGGTTTGTTGGGCTGTATATTACTTTATCATAAAATTGAAGTATTAAAATGTAATATGCAAATTTCAAATGATTTTCTTTCATAAAATTCGTTTTTTTTCACTTACCCGAGGCTCTATTTTCAAATGCTACAGCGTAACATTTCGCCAGACCTTGCCGTAGCTGGCGGAGGACCTCCTCATACCAGTTCTCCCGGAACCAGACCATCTGGTCAACGATACCCTCTAGCGACGATAGGATAGTTGGGTGAAGCTCGCGCTGCATGTGCATGATCCGGCTGCACCGCCACATTGGAGCTGGTGCACGTATCGGGCCAGCATCCGACTGACTTGAGCTGCCCCGTCCCGAGGCGGAACTACTGGCAGTGGTGGTAGATGTGGCAGTTAAAGTGGTGGAACCTGAACTTACTGTGTCTGAAAATATTACAAAGTTTTGTCACATTAAAGTATTTTTTCATTATCTTTTTTTTCAAATAATGTGTAATGCACAATACTTGGAAAATCATAAACTGAATACCAACAATGCTGCAATGATTCCTAAACCAGCCTATGCTTTAATGTCATAATATCAGAACTGAACAACAAATTAAGTCTATTTGATTTATGGCAGAATATGGCTTTTATTGGCTTGAAAAGTTTACAACTTTCTCCTGCCAAAACTTTTTTTTTTATTCAGAACTAATGCATTATTTATTAATAGATGGATTGTTAGATGTAAAAGAAAAGTAAATTTTATTGGATAGCTTCCTCACAGGGAATATATCAAAAGTTCCTAGTGGGTAAAGGGCAAGGGATTCAAAGTAGGGGTGTTACATTTATCAGTTTAAACTGGTACATTCAGTTTTTAGCTAAAAACAAGCCAGGAAACTTAATAACAGGTAACCAATGTAAGTATAAGACAAAGTGCCGATTAAAAAAAAAATTCTTAACACTACTTTAGTTTTTAATAACAAGATATGACATTCTATTTATATTTCAGTTGTTTTCACTGATTGCATGCTATCTTATCCTGTTCGGTACCGGCCTTACGTAAGATATTTACTTTTTATTCAGACTTCTATTGTAATCATTGTTGAGTACAAAAAAAATACAAACAATAATGTTATATCTTATGAAGAATCAAGGTTAATGTTGAAAATCTAAGAATTTTATTTCTTCAGTCAGTTAATTGTTTAACACTATTATAATGTTTATCATTTTTGCTAACCGTGACACCCCTAATTCGAGGTCACTTATTTAAACCAATACCTTAACAGTTTGCTAATAGATATATATTAATATTGTAGATGTTACCTGTAACAGAGAGTGTGGGTTCTGGCGTGGTTGGTACAACAAGTCCTGGTGTTGTAGGTGACATAATCTGGCCACTGGAACCGGAACTTGTTGTCGTGGCAACCTGAGAATTACTCCTGCTTAATGTCATCTCTCCACTCTTGTCTGTAAACACATGAATATGAAAATTATTTATCTCTGATGATAAATTGGCATTACTTAATATTCATGTCAATTCAGTATGACAGCATGCTCGACTATTATTTGTGCTCAATAGTAAAATAAGAGCCTAGATAATGTAGAATTTTCGAAGTTTAAAAAGGGCTATGATTCTGTCAAAATCCATGTTTAGAGTTATGGACCTAGAATAGTGACCTCCTATTAGACATTTGCGGTTTATAATGAGGAACGGGGATTGCGGATCGAAGACAAGTTATATAAAGGGATTATCTCAAAATAATCTAACGTTTTATAATAAACACGGTTTCTAAGTAACGGATAACACGGGCATTGTAAACGATAATTTGTGTTTGAATTACGTGATCTTGTCCTGAATAACATTATTCCTGTGGCTCTACTTGAGGTGAGATGTCCCATCAATAGCCCTGACTGCCATATGTACTCGCATTTGTTTAATGAGTATTTCAAATAAAAAACATGGAATTAAAGCCCGGATCACGTCTTTCACTGACGATACACTTATACTTTAACGTTAAGTTGAAGAACTTGTATCTATGTGTGCATTTGAAATTCATTTTTGCCAATTCAGTGAAAATCGTGGTGGGATTTTAAGCAAGCAAAAATTCCTACCGAAATAAATGAACCAGATATTTAGTAAGTATGATTAGAAGAAACGATGAAACTACAAAAGTATTTACATCATAAATCAGTTACCCTAAATCTGCACCATTCTTAATATATTTTGACATCGTGTAAAAAATAGCTTTTAATGCCTTGGTAAATTGCAATAAAATTCATCATTGTCTATTTTACTGACGCATTATGCTGATGTATTTTTAATATCTATATAATTTATATCCTCCATAAGCCTTTTAATAGACAGTCTTCTTCGACTGAAGAAGGTTATAAGTTCGAGCCACGTGATACCAAATACATGAAAAATGGTACTGACAGCTCCTGGTTTGGCGCTCAGAATTGAAACAGCAGTGATTAATGTTTAAGATATCGAATTTGATGTGGGAAATAAGATTGCGCACTGTCAAGAGAACCTACAATAGACGCACTATCAGTATATGACTAAAAAAAGTGTTGAAATATCTAAAAAAAACTGATCATTCGGAAGCATTAAAAACAGCAAAAGAAATCATGAAATCGAAGACTCGGATTGATTGGGTTGATGGATAATAAAAAGTGAAACAACCCTTACTCCCCTAGCACCGGCTTAAGAGGTACTCAAATCTCAACACTTAAAAGTGCTGGACTCAGTTATCTTAAAAGAGCAGAAAAATATAGCAACACTGAAGTGAAGTACGGAGCACATTTTACGACTGCCACACTGTACTGGACACCTGCTGCTTTGATGTATAACTCCAATTCAGTAACTCACTCCATTTCAATTTCACATTTCAATATTTTCAAAATATTGCCAGCGCTTTAGGCCGTACAACGTCTTGAAAGATGTCTTTTGAGTGTTGGATTTAGTGCCGAAATAAAACACATTTAGGTGCAGTCCCTATGGAAAGACCGGGCATCTAAACTAAGGGCAAGCTTAAGCGGCTCACATGCAGCAGTCATTGCTAAGTCAAGCTCTGATAAATCTTAACAGATGTACAAATGAGGGCCAACATGGACAGCTGACCAGCAGTTTCGCGAGACAACTCGAACCCGGATCAGTCCCACGTAAACTGCACAATCGAGGCCGTTGTCAAGACGTCAAGATATCCGTGCTCAAGCTGTAAAACGTTTTGACATCATCAAAGGACGAAACTATTGATGCACGTCAGTGCACTAGACAAAACAACCGTCAACGCAAACGACCACTGGCTGAGCTTATGAGAAAAGTTCTGAATTTATCTAGCTTCAGTTCCTCTTGCAATTACTAAAATGAAAATTAAAATGTTAGGAAAGAAACACAGTAAGATATCCTGGCTTTATTTCTAGTGTTCATATTATGTGTTGAGATGACCCCTCAATATTAACGTAACTGTTCCTCGATAATCGTTCCCGACATAATGTCGCAAATGTCTATTATGATCTTAAATAAATGTGTGAAAATTTAACCCATTCCCAAGAAGTTTAAAAGATATCAAATTGCACATATAAACTTAACCAAAATGTGACACTGACGCTAAGGTGCTCTCCCTATTCTTACAATAGTTGACCTTAAAATACAGCTCTAGTTATTGCTCTGTGTCTAGCATAATTATAAGCTTCATAAACTATATGCACCATGAAGCCAAATGTGAAGTTTTAAATAAATAAATACTTTTTGTACAAAGGACATACATTTAAAACCTTTACAAGGAATTGTCGAAAAATTACAATGATACTTAATCTTGTTTCCTCATCATCAACAATGTCACTTTTCAAAAGAAGTCAATAAAGTTAACATTCATAATTGTCATTCAAACTTACATCTTTCTCTTTGTTCAATTTTAAGTGTCAAGTATAAAGTCCTTATTGGGAAGTAGACAGCTTGTGGGTACATCCTTCCAACTTGACTCAACAGGTTCATAATTAGACGTCCCTCATTTCTAACCAGGCATGTCAACAACTGTGGAATCCTAAACACACAAAATATAAAGAGAAATAGAAATTTAATTTACTCTGATATTGGGTTTTAAAACACATCAACAGCGTTAGAATAATATGACAACTTTTTTAGTTCTACTGGTGAAGAATAACCTATAATGAACCACTGCTTTACTTGTGGCACTGAAACTATAGATCATTTTGAAGCCGGCAAAATTGATCAATATTAACCTAGCTTGACATCTATTTAATACGACAGTGTTCAACATCCAAGTTGGCATCTTTGGAAGCAGCTTTTACCACTGCGTCATGTTGATCCTGCTTTATGATCACAATTCTGAAAGGCAACCCCGTTGCCACAAAGGGAACTGACTTGAATATATTAAAAAGGTTTTATTTATTACCAAGGCAACCACTGTACTGGCGGAACTCCTACACAGTATTTATCCACTGCCTCAGCCAGGGTAGATTTTTCATCATCATACGTCAGTAACCAGAGAACTTTAGCAAGGTATTTCCGTGACTTGCTCTCGTTCTGGTGCCGACATGCATGCAGGAAACATGTGATAGCAGATACGCCAAGGTTGATTTGTCTACAAAATATTTAATACAAATATATACATGTATATTTATTGTAACATGGCTTATAATTTGCTAAACATATCTGTCGATTTTTACGGGCACTATGTCATTCAATAATTTTCAAGTATATTTGCAGCAAATTTAAGCACATTTTAAGCACTTTTCAAGAGAGTACACAAATTAAAGGATATTTAAAAACCTTTATTTTCATTTTTAAGCATTTTTTAAGAAAGGGACTCAAACTTTAAGCACTTTTAAGACTGTGCAAACTCTGTAAATATAGAAATAAACAATTTAAGAAAAAGACTCAATGTCACTCACTTGTCCCTGGTGAAGACAGATTCTAGATAATCTCCCCACAATGCCCATGCTTTAACGAGAGTATCATGCATCTGTACAGCTGCCGAGAACGACTTGTTAGCATCATCAGAGCGACCTGTCTGGGCTAGGAACATTCCCTTCAAGGCATAAAACTCTGCTGTCATCTCTTTGGTGAAGTATTTCAGATTGGTTGACTCTATAACTTCAAGTCCCTACAAATTTCAAATACAAATTAAATATATCAGTTTTTATTTCACAAAAGTACTAACAGCAAACCAGGAATAGTTTAAGTTCAGAAAAAAGGGAATAGTTCTGTAGAAAGTGGTAAAAGATCAAACTAGTAATCTAAGGATTGCTGGCCACATGGGTTCAAATCCCGTCAGGGGCAAGCTGTTGTTTCCATGAACAAGAAACTTTACATTCATTGCTTAGCACTGGTTGGTTCAAGGAACGGATTGATAAGTGTTTCAATAAGTGTATAACTTCCAACACAATCAAACTAAAATAGATTTGTATAAACTAAACTGAAACATTGAGGTCTGTCTAATTGGAACAAACAAGTCAAAATTCTTGGATTCTTTGTGAAGTTGCTGTTATTTAAATTTAAGAGAAAATACTTACTTCATTTAACTCAGGCTTGCCCATGGATCCAGCCATCTGTAGGTAACATTTCACTTGCTGCCTAATCTTCTGGAAACAGTCCACTATCGGAACACTGGGTATTGTGTGAATCCTTTCATAAAAATGACGCGATACTTTTAATTATGTATCCAAAACATATTAAAGAAAGGAGAAACAAAACTTATTCTGACCTGTTAACAATGATTTCAAAGAAAATTTGTATATTAGCGATAGAACTATCATATAATGCCAGAGAGGTAACTGGACTTCTAATCCAGTTACCTCTCTGGCGTTGGTTCGATCCCCGGGAGATGCTTTGGTAGTTTAGCGCAGAGGAAGGTAGTATAGTACTGGTGTAACTCTCCAGGAACAATGGTTAGGAAACTACCCACCTATATAACTGAAATACTGTTGGAAAAAGGCGTAAAATGAAACAAACAAACATCATGTAATGCTATAAGAATAAAAGCTTTGCAAATAGTCCCTAATTTCAATCACCATACATGAAAAATAAAAAGAAGAGGCATTGAAGCAACCTGTTCTCATATAGATAATAGAGTTTTATCAGCGTAATTCCAAGATGTTAATGCTGGTTACTATGTAGGGAACCACTTGCACAGTCTGTATATTCATTACAGATAAATAACTCATCGGCTTTCATTCATTTAAATGACAGCAAACAATAACAAACACAAGCCCAATGCATAAACTCATGGTCAAAAGAAGTCTATTGTATACACTAAGAACTACTAATGTATTTTACCTGCTGAGGGAGTCGAGGCAGACACCTGACAAGTTGTGTTTCCTGGCAATTTTACCGAAGTGTATGATAGCCTGGGCCGAGGCATGTACTCCCAACATTGAATGATTGTTTTGCTGAAAAATATTTATCAAACATACTTCAATAAGGACTGATATTTTTTATTCAAAACTTGTACAGTTTGGCTATATATAACAAAGTAATTTTATATTTGAAGTTTAAACCAAAAATTAAAACTTTGTTATACTATTACATTCCATATAATAAACAACTTGATGTGCACCTTAAGTAACTCAGTGATTCAAACCATCTTGCTCTAGACCTTAAAAATATTTCGGTCTTTTATTTTTAACAAACAGTAGAACTTTAATTAAGTGGAAGTTAAAGGAACTTGCATAAAAACTTTGACTCGTGAATCTGTCTCAATTTAATAACAAATTCACGAGCCCTCGACATTTAGAAGTGAGTTACAAAAGGCGTAAACAAAAGGAAATGGCAATAACTAAACCAGCTTATAGTAAATATATCCCTTGTGATTATCACGCAACACCGGGTCAAGCAAATTCACACATTCCAAACAGAATCTATACTGTTAGCCAAGGGGAGACAATCACAACTAAACATTACCTGATCTTGTGCAGCATCATAATGGTTTACAATGAACTGATAGTGGTGTTGTCTCCAGGTAAATATATCACTCCAGTGAGACAGGTCATCGGATATCATAGGCAGACGATTCCTGTAAACAATAACAGACAAAAATTATAATACAGAAATAAGAAGTGTTAAATAAATTGAACTCTTTATGGATAAAAAAAAAAAATGCTTTCAGAGCCACTCATCCTGGGGGATGAGAAGCTTCAAATTTCTACTGGTCCTGCATGGTATGCTATTCTGGTCTTGCATTTGGGCATGATGAAAAAAAAACCCAACCCCCCTGACATTTTATAAAATATATAGGGCAAGATACCTCCAAGTTTTGACAATAGCTTTCATATCATGAAGACTAGTACTGCGGGTGATGTTGGCCGGTTGTAGACCCTGGTTGATCTGGGCAGCCTCCTGTAACTCCATGATCTGCTGTGCAGCCTGTAATATACGACAACAATTTGTTACTATAGTGTGAAACCAAAATAAAACTTAAAAATAATGGAACCAAAGTAAACCTAGAAATGCAGAGACCAAAATAAACCTAGAAATACTGAAACCTAAATAAACCTAGAAATACTGGAACCAAAATAAACCTAGAAATACTGGAACTAAAATTACCAAAATAAACCTAGAAATACTGGAACCAAAATAAACCTAGAAATACTGGAACTTAAATTACCAAAATAAACCTAGAAATACTGGAACCAAAATAAACCTAGAAATACTGGAACTAAAATTACCAAAACAAGCAATTATCATAGTATTGCAAGCAATCCATAAGTCCCCTACCGGTAAGAGCCCAAGCAACATTCTGAAGGGCCATTGGCCATTCACTTATGTTCCTACTTTAAGGTGACAACAGACACTTTCCGTGGGACTCACATAAATGTCATTTAAACCAAGTTATTTTTGTAATAATTGTTATTCATTTAATCTTTGTGCATTAAATGTCGTTGATCATCATAAAAAATAACATATTTGAAAAAAATGCCTTTGTAAATGATTGATTTTGAATAAAAATCCTAAAATTTTAAATCGTCATATCAAAGTCATTTTTTATTTTTTTGTCATCAAACTTTTGGAAAATAACCATACTTATATTATCTGGGGAACCGTGTCTCAAATTTTTTATATCATTTCTCAAAAAAATATTACGTAACGTCAAACATTTTATGCGACTTTTTTCACCTCACATATTACGTAATTAAAGATAATTACGTCGCTGATTGAGCAAACAAAAATCCCTGACACGGTTCCCTCCGTAAATGAATTTCCTTTCATGTGCTTTAAACCGCATGTTAATTGCTTGATTATTAAAAAAGTTATGCCGATTCAAAGTTAGTCCGACCCGCATCAAACGAAGTGTCATAAATCGGCTGTTCTCTCTCGGACCCCTACGATTCACGCTAAATAATTGCATAATACACAAATATCGCACCAGGGAGGGTCACAAGTTGCGGTAACATACTCTAACAACATTTTATGACTCAGTGACATCTGACCAATTAAAAAGCTGCTGATTAATATCAGTTTATAGCCGAAATTTCTTCAATTCTTAACGTGATTTACTGCCCGTCTGGTATCTGTCGCACATGTCACGTGACTATCGGTAAAATTTGAGGCACTCAGTGGGGGCAAATGGAACGCATTTGCGCACCGCTAGCGGGGTATTTAATTGTTTCCTATTTGAAGTTTATTATTATTATCATCAGCATTATTATTGTATTATACCAGTGTCACTCTGCCTGTGTATTCGTGTATTAAGTTCCGTTAAAATATAAAATAAAATATCAAAACACTGTGCTTCTGACAGTCTTTTAAAGTCCATGGTAGATGTACAAATAAGAACGGGATAGTATATATTTTTTCCACCAAATTGATAATGCTTCACATATTTTAGTAGAAATAAAAGGTATTACTCGTCGGAGTAATCATTATTATGTGGTCTCTTGACTTCTATTATCATGAATATCATCTATGCACGGCATAGAGATCCAGTTTCTACCGGGATAGACAATTAATTTCATACTTTGTCCCAGATTTATTAGTACTGTGTCGGATTTACTGGCGAACACTTTATTTTCACTGAGAATTTATTTTAATATCTTTTTTTATTCATAGAGAAATAATCATCCTTAGACAATCTAAAATGGTTTAGAAAAAGTTGTCAGGGACACCTTACCACAAGTCATATAAGCGTTCACATAAAAAATGTCGTCTGTTGTTGTTTTACTTGACATTGTTAGAAAACGAGGTTGAATGTAAAGTTAGCCCTTGAATCCGTACAAAAGTCTATCAACTCAATGTAATATATATCAGATTAACGGGACAGACAAATTATTTTCACACATTATGGATATTTTAGCAACTACATTTTAATCAACCCCGTGGTCGTGCGATTTGCCGCTATGCTTAATTATTTATGTTTCATACATTATGTTACGTACATTGGCCGACAATTTCTTAATTTATAAAAAAGGCTAAATGTTGAGATATTCATAAAAGATGTACGGTAGATGAACGATACATGTATTACGAGAAGTATGGACCAGTATGGACCTGTAATTCAAGGATATATGGAACTACCGATTACCCTCATTGATGCCTCAACAGGGGGCGGAGCGTTATCGATAATCGACAGGTTACGCGAATAGCAGATACAAATAGTATAGGTACCGTTTTAAATCGTTTAAAAACACATATTTTGGACTAACTGCTTCCAAAATTAAATCACGAATGTGTTCAGAAAAGGTTGATAAATCTACATAGCAAAAAATCTCATTTTAGGTATTTTCAGTGATAATTGACTCCGTTGTCACCTTAAGTAAATTTGTTGAAAAAGTTCTTTAAAAGTGATCACAGGAAACAGTTTTTATGTACAGACAGGCGGACTGAAGGACACTCTAAAGTTATTTTTTAAACATCCCTGTTATCAAAATATAACATTTTTAAAATCCTATCATGATTGAAGAAGTTTGAGTAAAATTTACCAATTTCTCAAAAAAAAAGTCTAAGTTCAAAAGGGGCATAATTCTGGAAATAGTCTTGCTAGAGTATTGAACACTCACAAATGTTGAGTGATAATAAGAAACATTTATATGAAGTTTGAAGTAGATACATTCAGAAAAAGAAGTTATTAAAAAAAAACAATGTTTTTGTCATGAAAATTTTAAGTTCAAGGGAGGTAATTCTGATAAATTTTGTGCTAGAGTTGTAAACCTTGTCACATATGATGTGGTTGATGATAAGCAACTTATATTTAAAGTTTGAAGAAAATACCTTAAGAAATAAAGAACTTATAGTGATAAAACTTAAAAACTAGAATCAGAAATCTTGAAATTCAGTCTATTTGTTGCCATAGCAACCAGAATTTTCAACATAGGAAGATAAGAAAAGGATGTGCATAATTTCCATACTGCCATCTACCCATATGTCAAGTTTCGTAAACATATTTTCAGTACTTTTTGTGTTATCACTGGATCCAGGTTATGTGTAAAATTTGCCATATTTTCAGTCTATTTGTTGCCATAGCAACCAGAATTTTCAACATAGGAAGAAAAGAAAAAGACGTGCATAATCTACATACTGCCATCTATCCATATATCAAGTTTCATAAAAATATTTTCAGTACTTTTTGCGTTATCGCGGTATCCAGGTTATGTGTAAAATTTGCCATATTTTCTGTCTATTTGTTGCCATAGCAACCAGAATTTTCAACATAGGAAGAAAAGAAAAAGACGTGCATAATCTCCATACTGCCATCTATCCATATATCAAGTTTCATTAAAATATTTTCAGTACTTTTTGCGTTATCGCGGGATCAAGTTTTGTGGACGGACGGACAGACAGACAGACGGAGGGTAAACCTAAAGTCCCCTCCGGTAAACCGGTAGGGGACTAATAAACCTAGAAATACTGGAACCAAAATAAACCTAGAAATAATGGAATCAAAATAAACCTGGAAATACTGGAACCAAAATGAACTTGGAAATAGCAGAACCAAAATTAACCTTAACTAGAACTGCCACTGTCATGGCGTGAATACCCCACATACCACTTTGTCAGAATCAACAGTGGCCATTTAGAGCTCAAGGACAATGTCCCTGCCAAATCTGAGCCAGTGCATTCTTAGTTATGTATTCTACTTCCTTCAAATGTGAAAATGTCAAAATCAATACACTGCGGACAGGCATTCTTAAGCAATCGAGGGGAAATTTTTTTAGTTGACCTTTGACCCAGTACCCTCAAAATCAAATGGGGTAATCATGACTAACCTCCATGCCAAATATGAAGACTGTGGGTCAAAGGAATCTTAAGTTATTGGGCGGACTCAAGGCCGCTGTGACCTTGACTTTTGACCTGGTTACCTCAAAATCAATAGGGGTCATCTACTCGTCATGACTAACCTCCATGCCAAATATGATGACTGTGGGTCAAAGGAATCTTAAGTTATTGGGCGGACAAGCTTTTTGAAGTCAAGGCCCCTGTGACCTTGACCTTTGACCTGGTGACCTCAAAATCAATAGTGGTCATCTACTCGTCATGACTAACCTGCATGCCAAATATGAAGACTGTGGGACAAAGGAATCTTAAGTTATTGGGCGGACAAGAAAAAACCGAGGGACGGCCGGACGGCCAAGCTGATTCCAGTATACCCCCCTTACAACTTTGTTGTGCGGGGGTATAAAAATGCTAGGACCAAATTGCATTACAAATGGGAAAACCTCGCAGGTAACCAACCTGTAAGAGTGGAACATGTATATGTGTGACAATATGAGGTAACCTCCTCCATTCTTTAATTGCCAGATTACTGGACAGCTCCACTAGTCTCTCAATCTGAAAAGATAGGAAAAATAAAATTACCTTACACATTTTTCATCTGAACATCATATAACAGCCCAACCTGGTTGTTAGACAAGAGTGACCCTTGTGTACAAGTTTCCTTATAAAATGATTTATTCTGTGATGTATACAGTCATGTTTTCAAATGGAGAAATGGAATAGTTTTCTACAATGACAGACTTATTTCAATATGTAAATGTATTTTATTTGTATGTAATTTATCCAAAGTCCTTAACCCCTGCCGGAACTGAATATATTAAGCCTTTGCTAGCAGTATAGATCGGGGCAAGAATGTGCATGGGTGCAGTCTGACAAAGGTCTATACTGTTGGTAGCTCAGTTGTTAATTTTTCATATGCCTTATAATAGAGCTGTGGGCAAGCTTTCTAAGATTAGGCTATTTAACAAAATGCGCATTTTAGAAAATGTTCAAATAAAAAATAAATTATAAGCAGATTTTCTAGATTATAACAAAGGATAGCACTACAACATAAAGACTTCACAACATTTGAAAAAATATTGAAATACTGAACATCTACAAAAGAAGATACACAATACATATCACTTAAATAACATTAGAGCAGTTTCAAAACACTGGAAACAAATTTTTTGTTTGTAGTATTGTTGCTTTTTCCTTCCATCAATTGCTTACAACCTAAAACATACATTCATTCATACACTTGTAACAGTCACAAAATTGCCTATGATTTCAAATGATTATATGGGTATCATGTGACTGATTACGACTTTGCGGCTGGGTCCGAAAGATATTAGTTCACATCATAGCTCTTGTGACTGTTATTCATTCTTTGGGCCAATAACCACCTTCTGGCCCTACTCTTCCATGTATTTATCTTTTATTCATACATTTTAAAAAATAAATTTTTCTATGAAATTATCCAAATAAAACTAATCATTCAATACAAAATATACTACAATACCGAAAGAGCATGCGTACCAAAGACATGTACAAAGCACATGCTTAGTACCAAAAGTTATATTACTTTACCATAGTTACCATATTTAAATGATGATCGTCAGGGTGACAGATGGCGATATACCCTCGATACAAGTTCACTTTCCACGCCATCTCCTTAGGGCAACTCAGTTCAACCTACAAAATATGCCAAGAAAAATATATAATAATATGATTTACTTAACTATCAAGTCTTAAGACATTAAAAACCAACTAATGCTAATAAAAGACATGATAACTTGAATTGACATGGGGCAACCTTTGTGAATTTCCAACCTATACATTGCAGGTATAGAGAATCACAGCTAGCTCAGTTTTTTGTGCTTCAAACAACATAAATCTTCCATTTGTACACAACAGACATTTCGCATGAAGAAATATTAATGATGATGCAAGGGTAGAATTTAATTTTAGATTGGTTGATTTTTACCCTAAAGGAAGTTGTATCAATTTTCGTCAATTCACGAAATTCGCCAATATTTCCACATCGCTTACTTTTACAGTAAACAGATGCCTAGTTACTGAACTATTACATCTAAACATTTTACCATGAATCTATGTCAAGAGAGGCTTAATACATAATTCAATCTTCTTTTATTCTGAGTATTTCAGGGCACTATTATCACAGATGAGTTTACCTGTGAGAGAGCATCCTTCATGAGCGCCCAGTTTGGTACTCTCCATGCACTCTCTAATACAAGATGAGGGTTTGTGTTGCCTTTAGAGTTGGCGTACTCTAACAGATGATCCCACTGATTCAACTCTTTAGAACATCTACAATACAAACAAAAAATCTTATAACTATATGTTCATTTCTCCAAACAAACATTATCATTATACAATAAATTCAAACTTGACATTGAAACTCTCAAATGTTGTACCTTAATTAACTAAAAAAGAGGGATATTCACTAATAGTTATTCCAACAAAAGGTTGAAACATTGGTTTACTATGGTTCTTTGCTTTTTTTTTCTTGATTGAATGCTGATTTTAAGTCAGAGACAAAGTGACAATCTACTCAACCCACAAAGACAATTTGACACTTTTCGGAGATAAAATTCAAAAAAGCATAACCAAGACACTCAAGATTACAAATCCTGTGCTCTCCCTATCGAGATAAGTGGCAAGACTGATTCTTATGCACAAAGAATCCCACAAAGACAATTTGACACTTTTTGAAGATAAAATTCAAAAAAATATAACCAAGACATTCAAGATTACAAATCCAGTGCTCCCCCTATTGTGCTAAGCTGGCAGACTGATTCTATGCACCACGATCTGGAGCAAATCTACAACTACATGTATATATGTTTCACTGGCAAGCTTTGTGGGACATATTAAATAAACGGATCTACAAACCTGATCCAATGGTCTTCCCACAGTCTGTATTCTGGTATAATGGTGGGTGACGCTGCCCCTGCATTGTGGTCAGATCGTGCTTTCGCCATTGCCTGTAAAAATATCTTATACATGTACATAGTGTATATCAAAGATGGGCATCAAAAGCAAACTTCTTGATGAAAACAGTTTTTAATATGATTAATTACATAAAGCATTAGTAGTCCTGAAAATCTCTATTATTCATTTTATTAAAGTTAAAGTAATAATCATTAACTTTTATTGATGCTTTTAAACTACTGTTTCAATATATTAAATTGATGAAAATACAGTAAATAATCAAGTAATTTTATGGAACTTCCAACTGATCAAATTTTTTTTAATTTCTAGATGCCTACATGCATTTGATCCTTTGGGGTTTGTTTGTGGTTTTTTTTTTTCGTTTGTTTGGTTTTACGGCATAACAACATACTTCAGGTAATATGATGTCGAAACAAGCCTGAGCTAAGAGATGCAAAGACTCCAGTAATTCATCCATTGAGTCGCCTCTTACAATCACGCAAGACATACAAGGGGCGCCACCATTATTAAGTCCGACATAAGAAATACAGAGCTATATATGTTACTCACTGCTTCGTACGAGCTCTGCGACTGCTCAAAGAATCCGTGTTGCTCGTACGCTATGGCTGTATTGGTTTCTGCAAACTTCGATCTTTTCTGCCAAAGCCCTGCCCACATGTCCTCCTCCTTCAACAAGCTGTAGAGGTCACATAGGCCATCTAGCGTCTCCTGAAATATTATTACCACTTTTTGTATTATCACACTATCTCTTTTCTTTCCATACACAAAATTTGTACTTTTCATAGATCTCTTTTTTCTTTCAAATACATTTTTTACTTTTTGTATATGAAATCCCAAACAAAAACAAGAGGGCCATGATGGCCCTGAGGTCGCTCACCTGTATATAGGCCCCCGAAGCTGGCTAGTTTAAACCCCAGGGCTTTTATTTGAACAAACTTGGAATTAAGACACCAATTAGAAGATGTTTCATGATGTTAAGTTTTTGCTATACACATATAAGAAAAAACAATGACCTCCCCCCCCCCCGGCAGAGTTAATTTTAACCCAAGGGCTTTTATTTGAACAAACTTGGTAGACACCCATAAGAAGATGTTTCATGCTAAACATCTAAGCTCTAGCTCATTGGGTTTTTTTAAAAGAAGATTTTTTAAGTTTTTACTATACATATATAGTTAAAAACAATGACACCCCTGGGGCGGGGCCAGTTTTGACCCCAGGGCTTTTATTTGAACAAACTTTGTAGACACTTATTAGAAGATGTTTCATGCTTAATATCTAAACTCTAGCTATTTGGGTTTTTTCAAAGAAGATTTTTTAAGTTTTTGCTATACACATATAAGGAAATCAATGACCCCCGGGGCGGGGCCAATTTTGACCCCAGGGCTTTAATTTGAACAAACTTTGTAGACACTCACTAGAAGATGTTTCATGCTTAATATCTAAACTCTAGCTATTTGAGATTTTTTCAAAGAAGGTTTTTGAAATTTTGCTATACACATATAAGGAAAATCAATGACCCCCGGGGCGGGGCCAATTTTGACCCCAGGGCTTTTATTTGAACAAACTTAGTAGACACCCATTAGAACATGTTTCATGCTAAATATCTTAGCTCTAGCTCTTTGAGTTCTTTAAAAGAAGAATTTTTAAGTTTTTACTATATGCATATAGGGAAAATCAATGACCCCCCTGGGGCGGGGCCAATTTTGACCCCAGGGCTTTTATTTGAACAAACTTGGTAGACACTCATTAGAACATGTTTCATGCTAAATATCTTAGCTCTAGCTCTTTGAGTTCTTTAAAAGAAGAATTTTTAAGTTTTTACTATATGCATATAGGGAAAATCAATGACCCCCTGGGGCGGGGCCAATTTTGACCCCAGGGCTTTTATTTGAACAAACTTGGTAGACACTCATTAGAACATGTTTCATGCTAAATATCTAAGCTCTAGCTCTTTGGGTTCTTTAAAAGAAGATTTTTTAAGTTTTTACTATATGCATATAGGGAAAATCAATGACCCCCTGGGGCGGGGCCAATTTTGACCCCAGGGCTTTTATTTGAACAAACTTGGTAGACACTCATTAGAAGATGTTTCATGCCAAATATCTAAGCTCTAGCTCTTTGGGTTCTTTAAAAGAAGATATTTAAAGTTTTTTCTTTCGGTTGCCATGGCAACCAGAGTTCTGCATGGAATTAAATTCTTTGAACAATTTTTAAAGGTGACCACCAAAGGAACATTCCTGTGAAGTTTGGATGAAATTGGCTTAGTGGTTTATGAGGAGATGTCATTTGAAGCAAAAGTTTACGGACGGACGGACGGACGGACGGACGCCGGACGAAAAGCGATCACAAAAGCTCACCCTGTCACTTTGTGACAGGTGAGCTAAAAAACTTCTGTATATGAAGAATAGAAAATCTGCTACACAAATTACTGTTTATAGCCTTCATCAAAATCTATAAATGGATAAACCCTTACAATATTAAATTTTTTTAAATGAATTCTAAATTTGTGTAAATTAATCATTAAATTTGTGTAAGTAAATTCTTAATTCATGTAAGTTAATACTAAATTTGTGTAAACTAATACTAAATTGGTGTAAATTAATACTTCATTTGTGTAAAATGACTTGCAGAGCTTTGATTTTGGAACAGTCTATCATTATGTCAACAGAATTCAGGATTTAAGCAATGAAACAGAGCAGCCTGCAGTTTATAGTGTTGTTAGACAGCATGGACCAACTTTTAAAAGTATGAAACAAACACGCAGTCATTGCCACCAGCATTTTTAAGGGTCTAACCAGACATTCAACACTAACCTGTCCTGGAGCATTAGATCCCGAGGGTTCAAACTCGTATTCACTAGCACCGCCTCTTTTCACAAGACCTGATGGTGCATTATCGAAGGCGATCTGTTCCAGGAGAAGACAGGATCTATACCAGAGGTTGTGTGTCCTACCCAAATACTGCAACAAGAAAAAATATCAGCGTTTCAACATACAGCATTTGGACACAATAAAATTATTAGTTTCAAAGTATACTACACTGTTCATTTAATCTTGAAAACAAGCGAAATATGTTATCCAAGTTGCATTTACACTCAGAACTCTATTTGGCATGTCATTTTGAACAACATAAAACTTTTACTACAAACACTATTTTTAAGCTTAACTCAAGATCAATTTTAACAGAAATATTTCAACTCACTGAGGATCAAACCAGCAAACCCTTGAATACAAATCGTAAACTCGCCCTTTCATACTAAGATGATATATCTCTTATTCAGCAGAAAGAAAATTATGCATACAAACTTGAAGAATTGAACATTTCTGTCTAATTCAATGTCAAATAATACAATAAAATCAAATGCAACTCAAGTCTGTTACGAGTATTACCTTGAGTATACTAGGTCTGATAGGTACCGGTGGTACACAGAGGGCCAGACTCTCCACAAACGTGTGTATTGCACTGGGATGACAGTCCTTCTGTCCAACATGGCTGCCACTGCACATAAAGGGAACTAACTCTGCTCCTAACATCTGAAATAACAAAATTACATGTACCATAATTATTAATAAATGAAAGCAAGTTACACAGTTTGTCTCTTGATGACAAGTGAGACTAGCATTCAGGGTTGTAGCATAAAAACAAAAATTTAACACACAATACTAACAAAATGATAGGTGAAATAACATCAAAATAAAATCATATGACCAATTTTATACCAGGGAAATAGCCATTATAATAGGTAAAGGTCATCCAAGTGAGAGACTACACCTGGCCTTTACAGACAAGTGGGCTTTATTCAGAGGTTACTCTGTTCTCTTTAATCAATGGTCATCACAGAGTGGCCTTTATTAAAATGGTAATCCATATTCAAAGGTGCTCCTTCACACAGGATTGACTGTACACGACAAATATTAATTTTCACACTCAAACAAAAATCAAGATGATGATACCTGTTGTTGTTTTTCGGAGAGAACCTTCCATATCCTCGGGTATAAATCCATCCACAATATATGACTGAGATCTGTTGAACTGTGGCATAACTGACTTAGTGCTCCCAAATACTGCACAGTCTGTGAAAAATAGCAAAAAAATATAAACGTAATAGACACAGCCCTGTTTGAGTTTTTTGTTTAACATCTTTATTTTTTAAAAATACTAAGCATTTGTAACATTCATTTTCATTTCACAACTGTGATGTTTTATTATACATGTATATATATACATGTTTGGTAGCTGCTGTACAAGAATGAATAAATTTTTATGTGTGTCTTTTGTTTTTATTTTAAATAAGATTTGGATGATTTTTTCTCTTTTTTTTCCCATGAAAATTTTATTTCAGCATTATTAATTTACTTTAAAGGCTTTTAACTGGATATATGACCTTTTATAAACAGTTTCTTGCTATATAACCTTGACCTGGCATCTCTGGTTATATAACATACAACTCTTTATACAATGCCATATAACCTATCAATAAAAACCTCAAAGCTAAGTGTGTAAAATTGCAGCCATTACCCAGCATCTCTAGTTATATAACCATACAACTGTTTATATGGTGTCATATAATGTGTAAAACAAGAAATAAATTTATATCTAGAAACATAAGTGTCATATAACTTGTAAAAGAAACACAAGTGTCATATAACTTGTAAAAGAAACATAAGTGTCATATAACTTGTAAAAGAAACACAAGTGTCATATAACTTGTAAAAGAAACATAAGTGTCATATAACTTGTAAAAGAAACACAAGTGTCATATAACTTGTAAAAGAAACACAAGTGTCATATAACTTGTAAAAGAAACATAAGTGTCATATAACTTGTAAAAGAAACACAAGTGTCATATAACTTGTAAAAGAAACATAAGTGTCATATAACTTGTAAAAGAAACATAAGTGTCATACATGTATAACTTGTAAAACAAGAATAAAATTTAAAACTATAAATATAAGTGTATTTATCCAGCCATTATAATTCTTCTATTAATATTTCTCACCTTTATTTCCCGACAGTTTTCGAGGAATTTGGCCTGTCTCTGTAGTAACGTCTGTAAGTTCTGTTTAGGGTCTTGTATCTCCTTCTTCGGGGATTCTTTCTGTGTAGCCTCATCCGATGCTACACCAAGTTCTATATCTATCTCATCCTGTATTACATTTAAATGATGTCTTATTTATGTTTTTGGGAGGTTTTATTGTTTTGTTTTTTTGGGGTTTTACCAACACAGTATAGGTCATATGGTGACTTAGTTTTACTGGTGCAGAAAGACCTAAGGTGCCTCCAAATGCATTATTTCAGGCACAAACAGGCACTGCCCCCCCCCCCCCCCCAGTAGAACCACGACGGAAGTTTAAGAGGTTAGCTAGATAGCTTCCTGACAAAAAGAATCCATAGTCCTCTTCGAGATTTGAACCCAGAGCAGTAAGGGTCAAGTGGTTCGAAGTCAATGCCCTTAACCACTCAGCCACAGATGCCCCTCTTATTCATGAGTAATCAGATATGAGTTTATTATATTTTCATAATATGCAATTTGGTTTGAAATAAATAAAGAGATTTCAAAGAATGCAAAATTTTTCAATCACTGCTGAAATTTTTGTTTTGTGGAGTTTGAAGTAACACTGACAATGTAAAGGTCATATAACATATTTACTGATGAAGGAAAACCTTGGAAGCCCCTTTGTGCATTATTTCAAGTACAAGGGGGCACCTGCATAGAAGTACCAATTTCCATAAATTAAGTGGAGCACCTCTATATGTTCCATGTAAAAATATCGTTGTAAAAATATTGTTACTTACGTCCTCTTTATTTGAATCTAGAGCCTCGATATCCATGGGTTCTTCTTTCATTTTCATGATGGTGGCGAAGTGAGCGCGATCCTGACTGTCTGCCAGGCTAACAATACTGCTGGCCGAGGGTAACAGGTTGAGGGAAGAGGCACTCTGTATAGTGTGACCATTTACTGCCACAGACATCAGTAACTGTAACACAGAATACAGTTTTGATCAATTTGTTTGATTGGGTTTTACATAACACTGACTAAGTATAGGACGTATTGTGATCTTCCTGCTTTAATGGTGGAGGATGAACTCTGGTTCTATTTCGCTTTAGAATAACTACGGTATTAAATGAGATGTGTCCCGCGCATGCGCCAATCAGTGTCCTTGCGCTTCCGCAAGTAGTAAAACGTGGTTTTACAAGTTGGGAAATAATTTATCTTTTTTGTGATTAAACGGCTTGAGCGAACGTAGTTCGTTAATTTAAACTGTATTAAATAGTAGCCGTAATTGTTATCGTACGTGGTATGAACATTATTTATCAATTTCGGTGTTATATCGAAGGATATTGGAACTTGAAAATTGCCACACGTGGTGGGGTAATAAAATAACATAATGGCGGATGGCCAAACTAAAAATCAAAAAAGACATTGATAATGTCACAAGTGGTAAAGCAAAATCTAGTTCAACCTCAAGTTCAAGGGGAAAGCAGACAGCTCGTAATTTGGCGGAGGATTTACCGTCAACTTCGAAAACTAGTGAAAAGTCGAGTGCTAAAAATGTCGACAAAAATGACGAGATTTTGAATAGTTTGAAAGCAATTAAAAGTTTTCATCAAATCATGATTGAGATTGTTACTGCAATATCATGCTTTTGATGATATTTTCGAAACTGACCTGATAATTTTTTTATATAAGAAAACAAATTTATGACACAAACATTTTTTTCATCAGCGCAGATTACATTTTTTATCAGTGAATAATCCACATATCATTGCCTTAGTGTAGTAACGGGTTAACTCTTATTACATTATATAAAGTGTTAACCCATTACTGCACTACGCCGCAATATTTAATAAATTTCACCATATAAGAACAAAATGACAATGCAAAATTAAAGGCTTTCATATCACACTTCTCAAAAATAATGACTCAAAAAATGACCAATTTTACATTTTTCATGACAAGACTTTCTACAAAAGTTTTACAGTACATCATCAAGTTTTTAATCACACTCTACTGTCATATAAAGAAACTTTAATATTACCTCAATGCACTGTTTAATCCAGAAGTGGCCTCCCATCAGCTCCCAGTTCTGGGAACACGTTATATACAGAAGGCGTTCAAACACTCTACGTGGAATACTGCTGTTAAAAACCTGCAATATATTATAATCGGTTATATACAAAAGGCAGTAAAACACTTTACAGCTGTTAAAAACCTGTATTGTTACAAAACATACTTACAAATATTTCAAATATGTACTGCAAAATCATTATCAATTGTGGGAAACTAATTTTTCGTAGTTTTTTCTGGGTAGGTCAATCCACGAGTTAAAGATCCAATAAAATTTCATTTTGCCTACTGTAAGATTAATTTGCATCACATTAATTATGTTTTACAGAAAAAAAAACAAATGTTTCTCGTGACAAAACCATGTCAATTCATAGTAATAAGAATGCACCTATCATTACATAACACTGACCTCGACAAATTTCTGTCTGATATGAGGCTGTTGACATCGTAGACCCGACAGGAAAGCCTGCTCTAGTTTGGTAGTCAACTCTGTACCACTTAGACCTTCGTCCCTGAAAGGCAAAGATTTATTGGTACATTTTTTATGTAAGTACTTACTTTTTTTACTTGTTTTCGTAGTTCTGTTTAAGTAATAGGAATTCTTTTTCTTACTTTTTTTCTTTTTAAAGTAATAAGAAGCTTTGTTTAAATAACTGGTTAAGAAGGACTTCAGGAGCTTTTAAGAACATAATTTCTGGTACGAGCGAGCAAAAGTGATAGACTGACGGACGAACGGACAGATGACAGAGAAATGATCCCTATATGTCGCCACTATACTTTAGAGGCAACAAAAAAAGACGTATTGTAAAATACATTTTAATGACTTACCCAAACTGAGCCTATATTAAAAACTTAACATTTTACATTAACAAGCATTAAACAGAAACATCATTAACAAACGTTACCTGTAAATGTAGATGACAAGTTCCAGAAACTGTGCACTCAACTCTTGGTCATCATTAAACCTCTTCTCTATATGTACCATCAGTTTCACCAGCAGGATAGCCTTCTCTCTGATAGATGGTGACTGATTCAATGCAATTGTTCCCTGGTAAATAAATATAGCTATTGTATAACAAACATTCATTTAAGTATATGAAATAATGAAATGAACAATTTACGAACTCATGGAAAATGTGTTATAGGGCCTT